>NW_008338715.1:9309069-9333141 GCF_000622305.1 Nannospalax galili | reverse complement strand
CCCCTCCATACACTCCCACATCCCCACCACCCCACCCTCTCCCTTCCATACACCCCACATACACCCTCACTTCACCACCACCACCTCTACTCACCCCACACAGACCCCCACCACACCACTGTTCCCCTCCAGGCTTGTCACACATATACACACCATGCCACGCCACCCCTCCACACATCACATACACCTTCACCTCACTGAGCTACATAAAGCCCTGTCTCAAACACGCACACACACACACACACACACACACACACACACACGGGGGGGGGGAGAGGGAAGAGAGAGAGAGAGAGAGAGAGAGAGTTAACGGAGTAGGAAAGAAAGTCCAGCAATCGCCTCCTGAGTTCCACTCCACTCTCCACTCTCTTGACCCTGCCCTGGTCATGCTGACTTCCTTGGTTCCACCTTAGGACCTGTGCTCATGCTATTTTCTCCACTAAGATGTCTGCTTAGTTTCCATTATTTTCTATGTCTAAGTCTCTGCTCACATGCCCTCATATCAGAAATACCTTCTTAACCATCCCATAAAAGCAGCACCCACACCTCCTATGCCCCTTACCTTCCTTGTTCACCACCCAATAGGTCTCAACATACCTTTTTCTAAATTTGAGTTGTTCATTCTTTTTGCTGCTCACCCTACCTGAGCAAGCTCCAAAGGGAGAATGATATTTTGGGGTTGCTGCTCAACTCTCAGCACCTAAAGAGAAGTTCCCATATGTTTCCAGCTCAGTAAGCCAGCTGGAGGTGTAGCTTAGTGGTTAAGCACTTGCCTAGCATGTGCAAGGCTCTGAGTTCAATGCCCACCTCTACCACCACAGTAACAAAATTTCAAAAGTTTTCCTGAATGAATAAAGGATTTCTAGAGGTCCAAGACATAAATATACCTAAAAGAAAAGAATAAGCCACACAATAAAACCAACATAAAGCCAGTTGTTCTTGGGGTACAGAGGCAGGAGTACTGATGCAAGTTCAAGGTCAGACTGGCCTACACAGGTCAGCTGGGACTACAAAACAAGACCTTGCAAAGTTAAATGCGTTTAAGTGAAATGATTTTTCAAAAGAGAAAAGAACCTTAGTTTCTAGCCCTATCTGTGCCATGTGACAGTCTACAGTTCTATATGGCCTGGTTGTGCAGTGTCCCAGTGGATACTCACTCTGCAGGTCATCACAGACTCCAGAACGCAGCCTCCCCTTTGTGCCCTTTTTACACATAAATGGATGCTGTTAAAGTAGACTATTGGCACACACAGGGCATACATAGCTCATTAGTTCATTAGTAGAGCAAGAGCCTATACTTGGTAGGCCCTGATTGATTTGCTCTCTCTCTCTCTCAGCTTTTTTGAGATAGGGTCTCCCTATAGCCCCCAACTGGCCTTGAAACTTTCTGTAGAGATCAGATTGGCCTCAATCTCACAGAGATCCACCTTCCTCTGCTTCTCCAGTGCACCCCCAAGTCCTGAAGTCTCTTTTTAACTTCACCTTGATGTCAAGTAGCAATCTTTGGGAATGAGGCCATAACTCCTAACTGATGTCACTTAGACCATTGTGGTGTCATAGAGCAGGAGGTCTCTGGCCAGTAAGCAGTGACATTGCCTACCCCTCCCTCCTTCGGTATTCTCACAGCTTCTACATTTCCACTTGTGTGTGGCCCAAGCTCAATAAATGTTTGCTGAATAAGTAAATCCTTAAAATGTTAGAGCAATAAGACAACAGAGAAACAGACCAAACAAGAAGAGGAGGGATCCAGAAACCTGGCATTCCAATTCAAGAAAAGTGGGAAGGGAAGACAGAAAGAGAGAGAGAGAAAATAGCAGAAGGACAGGGACTAGGAAGAAGGTAATACTAACTGGGAAAGCAAGAGAGCCCAGGAGAGACAGAGACAGAAGGACAGCAGAATGCCTTTTCTAGCACTGAGATGCGATTTAAACCAAAGGGGTAAAGCTTGGGGACTAATTAGTAACATGTATATAGAAAACAGGGGCAAATAAAACAGTGTAGCCTTCAAAAGAGTGTCTTAATAATACAGATAACTGCTCTAGCTCAACCACTTTGGGGGAATGGAAAAGAAATATGTGGGTTGGGGAGAGTGCTAGAGGCCAGGGAGAGCGATATTTCACAGGAGAAAAACAAATGATCAGTTGCCAACAAGAGGCAATTATATAGAGATGTGCAAGTAAATATTCACTCAGAGTGCAGGGTGTTTGCTTTTAGAAACTGGAAAGTGAGGCCGGAAGATGCACATAGAAGCAGCAACTACTGTGGTAGTTCATAACAGATTTTGCATGTATCCTACCCCCCTCAAATTCTTTGTGTGTTTGAGGCTGGATCTTGCTATATAGCTCAGGCTGGCTCCACTTCTAATTCTTATGTTAGGTAGGTATGGTGACTTGTGCCTATAATTCCACCACTTTGGAGACTATGGCAGGGGACTACTTCAAGTTCAAGACAAACTTTGCTACAGAGTGATATCCTGTTAGAAGAAAAATTAAATTCCAGAGACATGAGCCAATTCAGTGTGTTCAAAAGACTGAAAGTGGTCCGCTGTCACTGGAGCCATGGATGAAGGGAGAGGTCACAGAACGAGGCAGCCAAGATCATGTATAGCCCTCAGACCATGATAAGGAATTTGAATTTGCTTGGGTGGCAGCAAGAAGTCATTGGGCTGCTTTCAACAAGGAAATCTCTTTTAATAGAGTAGAGGAAGAAATAGGAAATAGTAAGTTCCCGTGGTGGGAGAGATCAAAATTATGTGGCTCAAATGGCAGGGTGTGCTGGTTTATGCCAATAATCTCTGGTCTTGGGAGGCACAGTAGGGAGGATCAGATGGTCCTGGTCACTCTCAGATATACAGCAAGTTTGAGGCCAGCCTTGGCTACATTATTTCCTGTCTCAAACAAAACTCTCAAATGACTTGGAGGAAATACAAATTAAAGTCCACCACACTGGCTCCCCGAGCCTCACTGGGCACCTCCACTCTCCTGACTGTGCCCTCGCCATGCTGACTTCCTTGGGTCTACCTTGGAGCACCTGCTCATGCTATTATGCTATTCCCACTACCCAGATGTCTGGTAATGCCCATTCTATTTCATCTGTCTCTGCTCGCACGTCTGCATCTCAGAAATATCTTCTTAACCATCCCATAAAAACGTAGCACCCACACCTCCTATGCCCCTTACCTTCCTTGCACACTACCCAATAGGACTCAACACGCCTTGACTTTCTAAATTTGAGTTATTCTTTTGTAGCCCACCCTTCTTGAGTAAGCTCCAACAAGAATGGTTTGCTGCTCAGTTCTCAGAAGAGTATTTCCCATATGTTCCCAGCTGGGTAAGTAAGCTGAGCTAGAGCAGTGGTAGAGCATTTACCTAGCATGTACAAAGCTCTGGGTTCAATGCCCACCTCCACTACCACAGTAACAAAATTTCAAAAGTTTTCCTGAATGAATAAAGAATTTCTATAGGCCCAAAACATGAACTTACCTAAAAGGAAAGGATGAGCCATAGAATAAAACCACCAGAAAGCCAGCTGTTCTTGAGGTGCCGAGGCAGGAGTGTTACTGCCAGTTCAAGGTCAGTCTGATCTACATAGTTCCAGGCCTACCAGGGCTACATAGTATAACCCTGTCTCAAAAACAAAAATAAAAAATGATAGAATACTGAGACACAGGACTCAGCGTAAAGCACTTGCCTGTCATGTGCTAAGCCCGGGTTTAAGACCGTGATGGCCTTGGCTCCTAACTGATGTCACCTTGGCCATTGTGTTATCATAGAGCAGGGTCTTTCTAGCTAGTAAGCAAGACTTGCCTATTGCTCTTCCATCTGCACCCCCACAGCTTTAGCACTGTGCCTACACAAGCTCAACAGATGTTTGCTGAATAAGTAAATCCTTAAAAGAAACAGGGAAGAAGCCAGCAGCACAGAGGATAGAGGGACTAGGAAAAAACCAGAAGCAACTGGGAAAGCAAGAGAGCCCAGGAGAGACAGGGGCCAGAGAACAAAGTACAAACGTGTTTTCTAGTACTGAGATGCGAGTTACACCAAAGGGGTGAACTTGGGGATTGATTAGTACCACGTATATAGAAAACAGGAGTGTAAAGCCAGGCGTGGTGGTGCAACCCCTTTAACCCCAGCACTCAGGAGGCAGAGGCAGGTGGATCTCTGTGAGTTTGAGGCCAGCCTGGTCTACATAGTGAGTTCCAAACCAGCTGGGGCTACAGGGAGGCTCTGTCTCAAAAAGACAAAAAGAAAAAAATAAAAAAGGGAAAAGAAAACAGGAGTGTAGCCCTCAGAGAAAGAAGTTGTTCAATGATACAGAAGGCTACGCTACCAAAGTAGTATTAACTGCATCTTTAGGAAAACTGAAGAAAAGGAAATATGCATGTGGATGAGGAAAGTGCTAGAGGTCAGACAGACATTGGCTTCGTAGCAGGAAAAACAAACAGGACCATTTAAGAAAAGGTCAGGTACAAGTAATTACAACTAGAGATGTGCAATAAATATTCACTTAATAATAGTGCGGTTTGGTTGCTTATATAAATTGAAAAATGTGGCCTGGAGAGCTGGCTCAGCAGTTAAGAGCACTGACTATTCTTCCAAAAGACCTGGTTCAGTTCCCAGTACCCACATGGTGACTAACAACAGGCCTAACTCCAGTTCTAGGAGATCTGACACCCTCTTCTGACCTCTATAGGCACTGCATGACACGGGTATACTTACATGCATACAGGTAATGCACTCATACACATAAAAAAGTTTTTAAAAATAATTTAAAAATAAAAATATCTAAAAAAATTGGAAAATGAGGCAGGAAGATGGGCTTCAGAGCAGAGATTACTGTGGTAGTTCATAACAGATTTTGCATGTATCCTGCACCCCTTTAAATTCTTTGTGTGTTTGTTTGAGTCTAGATCTTGCTATATAGCCCAGGCTGGCTCTAACCTGGGATCCACTTTTAATTCTTATGTTAGGTAGGTATGGTGACTTGTGCCTATAATCCCATCACTTTAGAGACTATGGCAGGGACTACGTCAAGTTCAAAGACAATCTTTGCTACAGAGTGATGGCCTGTTAGAAGAAAAATTAAATTCCAGAGACATGAGCCAATTCAGTGTGTTCAAAGGACTGAAAGTGGTCCGCTGTCACTGGAGCCATGGATGAAGGAAAGGAGAAGTCAGAGAGTAGGCCAGCCAACATAATGTATAGCCCTTAGGCCATAATAAGCAAATGGAATTTGCTCTGGTGGCAGCAAGAAGCTGGGGACTTGGCTTTTTTGTTTGTTTGAATTTTTATAATTTTTCATATACTACATTTTGATGATATTTAGATCCTCTCCCCTATTCACACCTCCTGTCATTGCTCCCTGCCCGATTTAATGCATTCTAATATATATATATATGGCCTATAGAGTCTAATTTGTATCTGCAAATGTTCCTTAGTGTGGATCCATCCACTGGAGTTTGTTTAACCTACCAAGTGTCCTATGCTTGAAAGAGACTATCTCTGCGCCTCCCAGCAGCCATTTGTGACCATAATTTCCTTACATGGAATTGAAGCTTCTTACCCATTTCCCCATGTCTATGCTGGGATTTTTTTTTTCTAATTTGAGTTTGCCTGGGACTTGTACATGTTGTCACCATTGCTGTGAGTTCATATGAGTAACTGACTGACCAGCTGTCTGTCTGGAAAACTGTTTCCTTGTCCAGAGTCACCACTTTCAGCCCTTACAATCTTTCTATCCCCCCTCTTCTGCAATGATCCCTGAGCCTTGGGGGCAGAAGTTTAATATAGGTGTCCTATTAAGGGATCAACACTCTGCAACCTCTTGTTCTCTGTGTACTTTAGTTAGTTGTGTATTTCTGTGTTAATCACAATCTGCTGCATAAGGAAACTTCTTTGGTAAGAACTGAGAGATGCATTAATCTATAAATATAAAAATAAGTCATTAATAAGCCCAGCGTGATGGTGCACACCTTTAGTCCCAGCACTCGGGAGACAGAAGCAGGTGGATCTCTGTGAGTTCAAGGCCAGTCTGGTCTACATAGTAAGATCCAGGCCAGCTGGAGCTACAGGGAGACCCTGTCTCAAAAAGACCAATAATAATAATAATAATAATAATGTCATTAAGAGTCAGTTTAGCTGGGCATGGTGGCATGTGCCTTTAATCCCAGCACTTGGGAGGCAGAGGCAGGCAGATCTCTGTGAGTTCAAAGCCAGCCTGGTCTATATAGCAAGTTCCTGACCAGCTGGGGCTACAGGGAGACCCTGTCTCCAAAAGACCAAAAAGAAAAAAAAATCAGTTTAATACATTAACTATTTAATAGAAAATTAATATTAGATTCTCCCCTGTATCCTGTGACCTGTCTAGCCTCAGGTTCATAAGCCTGATATCAGTGTCAGGTATGGGCTCCATCCTATGAATCAGATCTTAAATCCAATTAAAGAGTGGTTTGGGGGCTGGAGAGATGGCTCAGTGGTTAAGAGCACTGACTGCTCCTGCAGAGGACCCGGGTTCAATTCCCAGCACCCACATGGCGGCTACGAACCGTCCTTGACTCCAGTTTCAGGGGAATCTGAAGCCCTCTTCTGACCTCTGCAGCAATGCACAACACGGGTGCACTTACACACATGCAGGCAATATACTCATACACATAAAATAAAAATAATAAAATTTTCTTTTTTGGTCTTTTTGAGACAGGGTCACCCTGTAGCCCCAGCTGTCCTGGAACTTACTATGTAGACCAGGCTGGCCTTGAACTCACAAAGATCCGCCTGCCTCTGCCTCCCAAGTGCTGGGATTAAAGGCTTGTGCCACCACACCTGGCTGAAAATAATAAATTTTTTAAAATATTTAGAAAAAAAAGAGTGGTTTGTTACTTCCATAACACATTTTTGCCACTATTGCACTGGTGGGCCTATCTTACCAGGCCAGGTGTTATTGTAGTTCACAGGATTCACAGCTGGATAAGGTTATGATTATTTTTTTCCTTCTAGTGGCATCCATAGCACTTGCCAGCACTGTGAAAACTAGCCAGTGGAGATGAGGCTCTGAAGTCAGCATCAGCTTGATTTCTCCTTGTTTGTTCTACAGCCCATGTGTGTGGTGTGTTCAGCAATAGGGTCTTACCATCCAGTTCTGGTAGGTAACCAAGAGCAGGGACAATGGTCAGCAGTGTTTGAGGGTCTATGGGACCCCTGATTAATAGCTTCTAGAAAAGGAGTTCATTCCTGGCGTTGAGGTTTGTTATTGGTTTGTTTTGTTGTTGTTGTTGTTGTTTTCATTAGCCTATGATGTTTAGAAAAAGCAATGTCCTTCTATAATAGGATAACTCCTTTTACTCTCCTTTTATGATACATGTATTATGTATTATGTATTATGTATGTATGTGTATACTTTAAGAAGCTTCTATACTAGTAGGTCTCTATGTGGCTTTTTCTAAAGACCTTTAGTGTTACTTATCCCTCCATACTCCCTCCTCTGCTCTGCCCTCCTATTCCCCACCCCATTTAATCTTTCCTAGTCTAATGTTCTCCTTTCCCCCTTTCTATCACCCCTCCCAGGAACCCACCCATTGCAGTTTATTAGTTTCTTGACCTCTCTGAATTCTCAAATTGCAACATATGTATCTAAGATTTTAAAATCAGCATTCACCTATGAGAGAACATGGTGATATTTGTCTTTCTGAGTCTGGGTTACCTCACTCAGAATGATTCAGGGGGCTGTTTTGAACAAGGAAATTTTTGTGTGATTTAATAGATTAGAGAAAAAATAAACAAAAAGATAAGATTTCCTGGGTTTGGAGAGATCAAAATGAGGTGTCTCAAATGGCAGGGTTTGCTGGTTTATGAAGTAATCTCTGCTCTTGGGAGGTACACTATGAGGATCAGGTAGTCCAGATCATTCTTAGACACAGAGCAAATTTGAGGCCAATTTGACCAACATGATATCTGTCTCAAAAACAAACAAAACCCTCAAATGGCTTGGAGGAAATACAAATCAAAGTCCACCACATTGGCTCCCCGAGCCTCACTGGCACCGCCACTCTCTTGACTCTGTTCTTGCCATACTGACTTCCTCGGGTCTACCTTAGAGCATCTGCTCATGCTATTCCTGCTACCCAAATGTCTGCGTAGTGTCCATTCCATTTCATCTGTCTCTGCTCACATGTCCCATGTCAGAAATACCTTCTTAACCACCCCATAAAAACACAGCACCCACACCTCCTACACCCCTTACTTTCCTTGCACACTACCCAATAGGACTCAGCACATCTTGACTTTCTAAATTTGAGTTGTTCTCTTGTTCACCCTACCTGTATACGATTCTTAGTGGCTTCCGCATGGAAGCCAAGAATCCTGGGTTTGTTTGAGTAGAGGAGCCTAAGGAGAAGGAAAGGCCCCAGACTGTGGATAGCAGCATGGAGCTGTGTCTCCATCTCTGCCACGGCTGGCATCCTTGGGGGCTCAGTTAGAATCCATCAGAAATTTGTTGTTGAATCTGACTATTGCTTAGCTGCTTTGCTCCGCTCTTGGCTTCCATGTTACCTTGGTTTCTTGGCTTCTGCTTTCTGTCCAAAGACCCAGAGGGTGTTTAATAAGTGCCACTGACACTGAAGATGGAACTCCCCTAGCATCATCCATATTCTCTTTGATAGTGTTAATTGTCAACTTGACAAAATGTAGAATCACTTGAGAGATGGGCCCCTGAGCATTCCTGTGAGGGATTATCTCAATGACATTAACTGATGTGAGAAGGCCATCTTAATTGTGGGGAAGACCATGCCCTAGGCAGGAGATCCTGGACTGTATAAAGTAGAGAAACTAGCATGCTAGCATCCATTGCTCTCGTCTCACTGTGGCTCTAATGTTGTGACATCACATGTTCTGGGACCCTCCCAGAGCAAAGGGAAGGCAAGGCACCATGTCCTGTGCCCGAGTGCATGAAAACAGCAAAGCCTGTCACAACCCTGCAGCATGCAACATCCAATCTGAATATATATCATCATATATAGGAGATAGAATAAACTGTAGAGGGAATAATAAAGGTGATATAAAAGGTCAAGCTCTAGCTGTGTGTGATGGCACATGCCTTTACTCTCAGCACTTGGGAGGCAGAGGTAGGTGGATCTCTGTGAGTTCGAAGCCAGTCTGGTCTACATAATGAGCTCCAGGCCAGCTGGTGCTACAGGGAGACCCTGTCTCAAAAAGACCAAAAAAAGAAAAAAAGAAAAAAAAAAAAAAAGGCCAAGCTCTGCTGAGTTCCACGCTCAGACTTTGGATGGGAATCCTCTGAGCCAGTGTTAGTATGAAGAAACTGCTTTCCAGAAGAAAAGACTCAGTGTTTCTGCACAAAACACCTACAAATGTGACCAGCCACTTCAAGTTCCTGCTGCTTGGACTTGGACACCATGATGGACTGTGTCTTGAACTATGAGCTAAAATACCCTTTCTCCCTTAAAGTTCATTTTGTCAGAATAGTTTATCACAGCAACAGGAAAGGAAACTATGACACCCCCATTGCCAGTTCAGTACTGAGGACCAATGTACCAGTGTCTTTTGCCTCCAAGAGAGCAGCTGGAGACACAGTGGGGGAGCTACTCCAAAAAGCAGCACACTTGGGATCCAAAATACATTAGGACTGGCCACTTCTATGATGCTCTCTTGATCCTGATATCTGTTTCTAATTGATAGATAAAAAGTTGTCAGAGAACAAACGAATGGAGGATGAAGCACCAAGACAGATAAAACTCTCAATGGGATAGAGCTTTATTTCACATGGGACACGTTCCCTTTGGGGAAGGGAAAATGTCAGCCCACAGATTGTGATCTGGGGCTTATATACGGGGGCTTCAGGGTGCAGAAGGTGGGAAGGTTTTGGGGAAAAATCAGGCAGGGGGAAGCAGGAAAAGCAGGGCTTGTAAACTTGGCTCCATTCCATCTGCCAGCCAGGATCTGGGTCAGGAAGTGTTTATTTTTCGTCCTCCTAAGATAAGGGAAAAGTTGCTGTACTAAAATGGCTCCTAAAATCTCTGGTTAACAGGCAGAATCTGCTTATCTTGTCTTCAGAGATCAGAGGAAAGGCAGGCTGCCTCTTAGAAGAGTCTGCTTCCCTTGACTTCAAAGGCCAAGGTGCTTATCAGCTCAGTTCCCTTTTTTCAGGCTTGAGAAATCCAAAGTCAGTGGGACCCTGTTGAGGGGCGGGGGGCTGCTGTGGTTTGAAACCTATTATTCCAGCCTTTTGTGTTATAGGATAGGGGACGCTGTTGTCATCTTGCTACTTCCTGCTGGACAGGGTTGATGTGGGGGGTAGGCTGGATTAGGGGTCGACTAGACAGCAGGGGTTTCCTCTTCACGCATCTCAACAGGGTCCTCGATGGTTGACAGGCTCTTACCTATGGAGGGAAGGAAAGCAACAACTGATTAAAATTAGTAAGAGTTAGTTTTTGGATTTGGTCCTGAAAATATCTGAAGAGGCAAGGAGCAATGGTTAGCACCAAGACAATAGCTCATTTTTCATTTTTCTTTTCTTCTGCCAGGGGTGAACTCGAGAGCGATGGACTCAGGATGTTTTCAGGCATTTTGATAGCTGTTGGAGTGGCTAGAATCAGTGTCAGTTACCTCTCAAAGGCTTCTAGATAAGGAGAGAAAACAAATTCAGCCCTCTTTTAATTTTTTAGGGTGGGCTCTACAGTATTGCAGACCAAGATTTGAAATCTTACATCTGAGTAACGTTGTCTTATTAGGAACAAAGTCATCAATGAGAGATAATTGTCTAAATAACATAAGAACTTATGTGTAATGTCTAGGTTGTGTAATCCCTTGAACCCTTAAACTATATTGATAACTTTAATTTTTGGTTGTACTTTCCTTTTGGGTGTTTAAGACCATACTGTTGGCCCAAATAAACCAATTTATTTTTACTCTTAAGGTTGTATGAGGATTTGGTCTTTAGTGGTCACATGGGCTTGCAGGGAGCCCCTGGCTCCTCAGGCTTTTCTTTTACCAGTTCCATCTATGTGAAGATACTTGACCAGGGCTTCTCTTGGAAGCATGGAGGAAATGTTTCCTCTGTGTTGACCCTCCTCTTTGCAGACTGGACACTGGTTCAAGTCCATCTTCTGGGGTCTCCATGGCCTCCCTGAACAAGAGGACAGGTGACTCTCCAAAGTTACAGGACATTTTGAGAGATGCACCATAGCCCCTGGAACTTGTTTGACCTTGGAGGGCCAGGAACAAAAATGCGTCCCTTTAAGTCCCTCTGACCAGATTAATATAGGCCTTAGAGTCTGGCTTTTAAACATCCAACAAGGTTAATTACACCAGTCTGGTACGTTAATTAACGTGCTATGTAGATAGAGCTTGGGCAACATCCTTAAATAAACCTTGACTAGACATCCTTAGACTAGTTGACTAAGCTTCGACCTTAGAAATTTTAAGATTGTCTACACATTATCCTTGTCTCATCCTTGTTATATTGTAACAACCCTACACAGACCTTCATCGCCTGCCCAGCTCTCTCATTTCTCTGTCAATTCTGGAAATATCCAGCCATCATAATTTTCATACATAAATCCTTCTTTAAAAATATCTCCATTCTCATACCCTTCCAACACCCTCCAATTTTCCATTTTCTTTTTTTAATAACCATGAGACATAATAACATTAAAAAACAAATTTTTCATCTGTTGTGAAAATTATTTTCCTGGGGATACTAAGCAATGTTTTTCCTCTTTTTAGGTTGTAGTATCAAAGCAATGTTTGATTACATTAAAGTTTTTTGGGGGGGGAAACCAATTAATTTTTACATTGGAAAGCCTTAACCCAGCATGGATCAAGCCTTCTGTTCCTAGCCTTTTCCAGATAATATACTTTAGTCTTCTCCAAGTCCAGGAGACCATGTGACTAGGGTCAAATTACATACAATTGGCTGGGAAGAGCAGCTGGATATTCAGGTGAGGGTCCAATGACCCTGTTTACCCATCCTCCTTCAATTAAAGAATACGGTAGTCAAGTCAACAAGTCCAATTGTGATGATTTTTTTGTTAGTGAACACAGATGAAGTCATGAAGATGGTAGTTGTTTGACTCAGAAGAAAGTAATGTGTAGCATCATCTTATTAAAAGAACATAGAATCTAAATTATATACATAAGATAATGTAATAAGTTAATATTACCTGTGTATATATTGTGTTTTATAAGTTTCTAGGTAAATCTTTTACCTTATGTAGTTTAAAGAGTGGTCTACCAAAACCTTGCTTTAGGTGGAAAAAAGCAATTGGTACATAGTTAGACATTATCGAATTGACGTTTACAACCTCCAGCATAAGCAATTAGGGAAAACTGTGCTATAACCCTGTTTAGACTTTATAACTGTTGAGGGGAAGAGATGGGAGGGGTGTCCTGTCCATGAGGGGACGGAGGGGCAGGGGTATCGGAGGCAGGGTCTGGAAAAGAAGTTAGATTCAGGAGGGATAAATGGGTTATTTGAGCTAGAAGCCAGAATAGGGGAGACTAGGGAATATTTGGCAAGGAGGTGTTTAAGGTTTTGGATTTCCTCAAGTAGAGGAGAGTTAGTGGAAGGAGAGTGGGTGATGGACTTAGAGTGGCGCTGGAGGGGGGAAGGTCATGGCATGGAGAGGGAGTTCAAGTCAGAGAAAGGAGGAGAGGTGGGTTGGACCCTGGAATGGGAGGCAAGGGAGAGTATAGCAAGAGGAGAGCATGGGGAGGACTTGGCTGTGCCTCAGGCTGGGGAGCAGGAGGAGGTTGGGGATGGGTCCTAATTGGAGGCAGTTCATTGGCTATGGTAGGATCAAAAGCTGAGGTGGAGGGGGGGCAGAGGCCCCTGGTGGGTTGAGATCCTGTGAAACTGTCTTAGACAGAAGAACCTGATGGGAAGAACATGGGACCCGGAGGGAGGGATTAGCACAGAGATCAAAGGAAGCTTGGATGTATGGTAATTTGGACTGTTTGCCTTTACAATGGCAGGAATTTTCTAAATCTCTCAAAATATTGAAGTTTAAGGTTCCAGTGTCTGGCCAAACAGCGTTATTATCTAACTTGTACTGAAGCCAGGCAGTGGTGCACAGGAACTTCAGGCGTTTTGGCCTGATTGTATCCAAAAGTCCTAATTGTTTTAAGGATTTAAGAAGACAAGCAAGAGGTGTGAGATCCCGAGACTTTGAGTGGGTGGTTCCCATAGTGACAGATTAAGTACAGAACAAAGAGGAGATAGAGAAAGAGCCTAGCAAGTGGGTAGGAGGTAGAGGCAGAACCTAGCAGATGGGAGACAAAGAAAATCCTCTTTTCATAAGGAGTGGAAGCAGGATCATGAGTCTGGGCAGGAAAGTACAGCAGATGAGGAAAAGAGAGAGATGGGGAGGGAGTAGGAGAAAAGGGGTTTGGCTTTGGTCACACAAAACAAAAGTGAGGAGAACCAGGCATCAAACAAAGCTCGGGTTCGAATTATCATTTTTGAGTTATTTCCAAGTCCCAGAAGGCGGCGTCCTGCAATTAGATCATCAGAGAGAGGAAAGGCAAGATCCTGTCCTGGACAGGAAGTAGTGTGTGTTCCTGTCTCTGGAAATAGTGTCCTATATTCAGAGAAAGGAAAGGGTTTTCCAATACACATGTGATTTCAAGCAAGTGAGAGAAGTGGAAAACCCTGCAATGAGAGTGTGGCGTGACCAGCCAGTAATGGGTGACCACAAGGAATGGGATGGGAGAAAAGCAGAAAAAATGCAGTGAGCCAGAAGGGAGGGAAGTTTGTGGAACAAATTGATCCAGAGGTTTAGTAGAGGCTGAGGGAAGATGAGCCTTAGAAGGGTGGTGGTTTAGTAGATATTTAGTAGAGCCCCAGAAGGGCAGTGGTGAGAGAGAGAGAAAGAGAGAGAGATAGGGAGAGAGGTAATTAAGATTAATTTATATATTTTAGTACCAGGAACCATGTTGTATATTAAAGAGAGAGTATTTTGGCTGAAAAAATGTTTTGATGTTAATTTAACATTTTTAGTTTATATGAGATTTTAGTTTAAAAATTAATAGGATACCAAGTAAAATAATTTTAAGAAGCATAAATTTATGTTGTCTGTGTATACATATTTAATTATATAGTCTTTGTTGAGAATGTGGTTGATCATTTTTAAACTAAAACACCTTTGAAGTAGACAAACAAAATGAATACGTCTTAAAACACTGTGAAAGTAAACTAAAAACAAAAACGGTATTCAACAAATAGATTTTTTACCCAACCAACTTAGATGTTGTTTTGTATAGGTAATTAGTGGCCTAAAGAAAGAGTTATGTTTCCATATAGATTTGAAGTAGCATCTTTCCTTTTTTCAAGAGCTAAATAACTGAAGGATGTTAATAAAACCTTGTCACTCTAAGAACATAAATCAGAGGAGATAGGAAGGACAAAAGGAAATGTTAACAGATTAGGTTAAGAATAAATAAAATCTAAATAGTACTGAAAATAATTCCATTAGCTAGTTTTATTATAGTTAGTAATACCCTCTGTTGAAATTAGTTTACACCCTAGTTGTTCTCAACTGCATAGTGCCTTTACTCTTAGGCTGTTTTGTTGTTCTCCTCCTTGTCACAGGGTCAGGGGACCAGCCTGAACCTGGAAAAGTCTTGGAGAACACATCTTGAGATAATAGGCTTGAGTCTGAAGTGGGAGGGCCAGTCCCATCTCCAGAGTCAGCGTCTCAGTGAGCGCAAACAGCACATGACAATCTACCAAAATAATTAATATTACCCCGGCATTATAACTAGAAAGAACTCAGGGAATGATGGGGCAGGAATATAAGCAAACATAAAGCATCTGAGTATCAGAGAGGGAAATAACTCTATTTCAGAGAAAAACAGGCTTAGAATCAGTGTAGAAAGAGGAGGAGTTAAGACCAGTAGAGATGGCATCTCACACCTTTCATTCAAGTACACTATTACTTTTTACCTCTCATTGTTGTAACTATGTGTTGGTAGTAGCTTGTCTCTTGTAAGGTCTGGGCCCTGGAGTACAGCAAATTCCCATCTTCTTCACAGGTCTAGTCATCACAAAATGTCAGCTTCCTTTGCACCTTGAAGGCAAATGGCTAGAAAGACTTTAAGTTCCCTTTAGAAACTAACAAATATACTATATAAAACCATAAGAATTTAAAATAGTCATTTTTAGAAATTAGCAAATGCCATATAAAAGATGTTAAAATCCAAATAATTCCTTTAAAATTACCAGATAAAGATGTCATTCAATGTCAAAACATAAAAATAATTTCTTTTAAAATATCCATAATTATGTCAATGTAAAAACTTAAAACAATCATCTTTAAAAAACAGTAAATATACCATATAAAAGATGTTAAAATCTAAATAATTCCTTTAAAATTATCAGTTAAAGATGTCATTCAAACAATGTCAAAACCTAAAAATAATTTCTTTTAAAATATCCATAAATATGTCAATGTAAAAACTTAAAATAATCATCTTTAAGAAACAGTAAATATACCATAGAAGAAGTTAAAGGTCAAAGTAATCCCCTTTAGAAACAGGCCCTAAATGATGTTAAAATTTAAACTCCCATTGTGTAGATCTGTCATTATTACCTTAGTCTGAACTAGAAATGGATTGTTTATTCTATGACATCATCAAGAAATGAAAACAAAAATAAATTGCAAGAGAATCCTAGGTACCCCTGCTACTGGTAGAGTAGGCTTGATAGTAAAGAAAGTACCCTCAGATTATATATATATGTGTTTGTGTCCCAAATAGAAAAGCAAATCAAAGGAATCCATGTTTCTCACAAACCATTGTAGCTGTGAATGGGAAGCCAAGTTCTCAGGATCTTAGTTTGTAGACAGAAGCTATGCTGGAAAGGAAACTCATGAGGGCAGCAGAAGGAACAGGGCATATAAATCAGTGTTCATTGGTCTGAAAGCATATGACTCACCTGAGCAGTGCCTGTGACCTTTTATGTATAGTAAAATTTAAAATGGTTAGGTCTAGTTAGAAAAGTAGGCACCTGAGCACCAGCTGCTTGATACCCAAGAGGGCCTAAGATCAAACTTTCGAGCCCCTTTGCCTGAGAAAAAGTTTAGGAGAAAAAAAACAGCTTTTAAAACGTTTTTTGTTTGTCAATGGGAAAGCCGCCTGAAATTGTTTAAATGCTCCAGCAAAGTTGCCCAGCCAGTAGGTTAGTTGGGTCAAAACGGGGAGAAAGTGTTCTTAGCCACATTTATAAGAGAATTTAAGAATGGGCCCAGCTGGAAACCTTTATCATTTTGTTAGAATGTTAAAGAAAAAATTCCCAGGGCAGGCAAGCTGGCAATCTTGGCAGCTGCCTGAAGGGGGTGAAGCGGGAAGGGAAAAAAGCCTTGGGGTCATGCAGGTTTAGAGCCTGCATGGGAGGTCAGACACATGGCAGGCTGGCAGGCATGTGGCAGGGAGTAGAAAGCTTTAGTATGAGAGAGAGAGAGAGAGAGAGAGAGAGAATTAAAATTTATATATTTTCTAAAAATGACTTTTAAATTCCTGTTTTACTCTAATGATGCTTGTGTGTGTGTGTGTGTATTGTGTGCATATATGTAAGTGCACCTATATCATACAAGCCCACAGAGGTCAGAAGAGGGCGTCAGATTCCCTGGAACTGGAGTTGTAGATGGCTGTTAGGTGGCATGTGGGTGCTGGGATTCAAACCCAGGTCCTCTGCAAGAGTACCTCTTAACCACTGAACTATCTCTCTAGTCCCCGCTTTTTTTTAAAAAAAAAAAACCTACCTGCTTCCTAAAGCACTGGCTGCTCCTTAACTGCTCTTTGTGAAGCTAATGGCTTTAAGGGGAATTTTGCAGGCACTTTTCCACTCCTCAAAGCTACACTGCCAGTTTGCCTTTACAGCCGCAAGCTTTTTTTTTTTTTTTTTCTGGTGAGACTCTAGCTTTAATTCTGGATTCTCATTAGATGATGCTTTGAAAAAAGGACTTCTATAACTTTCAAGGTCAAAATATATTAATTTAGACTCTGTAGCTTAAAAACTCAGTTGCATTACATATTTAACTATGTCCTTAAATTACTATAAAAAGGCACGATAGTGAGGCATGGTGCTGTAGGCCTTTAATCCCAGCACTTGAGAGGCAGAGGCAGGAAGATATCTGTGAGTTCAATACCAGCCTGATCTACATAATGAGCTCCAAGCCATCCAGGGCTACATAATGAGACTGTCTCAGAAACAACAACAACAACAAAAGGCACAATGATCCCGTGGTGTGCCCTGCCAGGCAGATATAGCCACTGGATGTGCAATAATGATCTGACTATTATGGGGCTAACCAATTCTAATTGGATTTGAGTTCAGCTACACAGGAGGGAATTCATACCTGGTATTGTAACCTGGTTAAAAGTCCATGGATGGGGAGGCCCTAGGCCCTAGAGGGGAGCCTGCTACTGTTGTTTTGCTAATTAGACATAATGTGCCCATCAAATTTCTAAGTCACACACACTCACACATACACACACACACACACACACACACACACACACAAAAACCCCTTAGATTAGTGCTGCTCTCAGACTTCATCAGAGAAGCTTTTTTTTTTTTCATAAGTTTCATAACTGATTAAATCACAGAGAAAAATGACTGTTGAATGCTCAGCCCTAATCAGGACATCTATACCACACACACACACTCAATCCCCCCATCCCCCCACCCCCACTAAGACTCAGGGAACACGGCAGAAGAGTAGGCAGAAAGAATGTAAGAGCTAGAGGATGAAGAGGAATGCTGGGAAACATTGTCTTCTGAACTTGATATGGTCTTTGTGCTTTTGAACTTACAGCTGGTGTGGTTATCTGCAGAAGACCTACACCAGACTGGGCCTATCACTATTCTATGGATGGAGAGAAGCTTATGAGGCCCTCACCCCTAGCTGTGGAACTGCTGGCATTAATGGCTGCTGGGGGAGGAAGAATCTTTTTTTTTTCTTCTTCACTGGTATAGCCTCTAGTTATGCTCTGGCAAATAACCCCACACCTATGCTCGTGCAAGCAACCCTAATTAAATTCAATGATACACACAAAAGACACGAAAGGAGGCAGGCCATGAAACAGCCTAGCAGGTAAAAGTACCTACTGCCAGGCCCGACAGCCTACATTCAATCCCCAGAACCCACTCAAAAAGCTGGATGCAAGCCAGGTGTGGTGGCGCATGCCTGTAGTCTCAACACTTGGGAGGCAGAGGCAGGCAGATCTCTGTGAGTTCAAGGCCAGTCTGGTCTACATAGTGAGTTCCAGGCCAGCTAGGACTATAGAGAAACCCTGTCTCAAAAAGACAAAAAAAAAAAAAAAAGACCAAAAGAAGCTGGATGCAGGGGTGTAAATCTGTAATCCCAGAGCTCCCATGGTGAGATAGAGGGAGAATTGCCCAAAAGCTCCTAGGCCAGCTGGCCTGGAGAACATAGGGCAGCAGAAACAACAGGCAACACCATCTAAAGATGGAAGGAAAGCAGTAATTACCCCCAAATTGTCCTCTGATCGCTACATATGGGCTATGGCAAGCACACCCACATTCACACACACACACACACACACACACACACACACACACACACAAGAAAAGAAAGTGGGAGGTATACTTCTTGGGAAGAAGGAGTTCAAAAGGAGGGAAGGGCAGAAGAAGGTAGTATGGTGAATATGATCCAAATACTCCATATTCATGTACGAAATTGTCAATAAATACATTTACCTTTTTTTTTAGTTTAAAAAAATTTTTGCTGTTCTTTTGTTTTGATTTTTTGAGAGAGGTTCTCCCTATGGCCAGGGCTGTCCTGGAATTCACTCGTAGACCAGGCTGGTTTTGATCTCACAGAGATCCACCTGCTTCTGGCCCCTGAATGCTGGGATTAAAGGTGTACACCACCACACCCAGCCCAGCACCCACATAGCAGCTACGAACCATCCTTAACTCCCGTTCCAGGGGAATCCAAAGCCCTCTTCTGACCTCCATGGCATTGCATGATACTGGTGCACTCACACACATGCAGGCAATACACTCATACACATAAAATAAAAATAATAAAAAAAATTTTAAAAATAGAATAATAAATATTAAAGGAAAAAAAAAACACAATTAAAAAAAAAAAGAATAAAAAGACAAGTACCAAAAATACTTGTGAGCCCTGGAACCATGAAGAGACTCCAGGTCCCTTTTTCTTCTGTCTGAAGGATGGAAGACACAGGACAGAACCAGATCTGAGCACAGGATGGAAGGCTGAGCTCAAGTTCTTGGACAGTACTAGGAGCAGACCAAGAGCCCCCTAAGTCTCCTGCGCTAACCTCCCGCAAGGGCAGCTGTAAGTCTTGCCACTGAACCGGAAACCATCAGAACTGGCTGATCCTAAGCCTGCCGGGCAGGTCCAGGCCTCCCTGGGACAGTGACAGACGGAGGAGACAGGTCCTTTTTACTCTTTGCTCAACGGGAGATGTCTCCTGTCCTTGCCCGCGTTTCGTCGCCTCTTTCCACTCAAGAAACTATCCAGTTTCTTGCTGCTTCAGGTCCTTGAACTTCTCGACCAGGGTCAGCTGGCTCAGCTCCTGCTGCTAGTTTCGTTCCTGCTGTGCCATTTCTTGCTGTTCATCCACCAAAGCAGCTGCCGCAGCTTCTCATGCCCCTCCCCTGAGCGGTGCTTCTTCAACTGCTTCCTCACAAGCTCTTTCTCTGTGGCTCCAACATCATTCAAGAACTGATAAGTTTTGTCAAGTACCTCAGGATTGTATTCCCCATAGATCATCGAAGTGGGGGTCCCGGGCCACCTTTTTACTGATGGGAACAACGTGGCGTAAGAATGGTACTCGGACTTTGGCTGACATTTCCAGAGGCCTGTGCTTATCTGCAACACACACACAGGTTGTCTAGAGCTCTGCTTCTTAATGCTGTTTCCAGCAACCAGTTGTTTGTATGCCTTGGTTCCCACTTAACTCTGCAATTCTAACAGCTTCTCAAATGACATGCCAGATATGTTCCTACGCAGGTCGTCGGGATCCATGGCTCCACCAGCACTTTCTGCATCCCCACAGTGATTCCTGAGCCTGAGTGCCATCCACGTTTATCTTTTTAAAATATTTTTAAATGTCAGGGCTGGAGAGATGGCTCAGCGGTTAAGAACACTGGTTGTTCTTGCAGAAGACCCAGGTTCGAATCCCAGCACCCACATAGCAGCTAACTGCCTGTAACTCCAGTCCCAGGGGATCTGACATTCTTTTCTGACCTCCCATGGGCATTGCACAACACGGGTGCACTTACCTACATGCAGGCAATACACACATACACATAAAATAAAAATAAATAAAAAATTTAAAAAGAAACATTAAAAAATATATTTTTAAAAATATTATAAATGAGCGAGGGAGCTGGGTGTGGTGGTGCACACTTCAATCTCAGCACTCAGGAGGCAGAGGCAGGCAAATCTCCGTGAGTCTGAGGCCAAGTCTGATGAGCTAAGTTTGATCCCCTGGACCCACAAGGTAGGAGAACTAACTTCTGCAAGTTGTCCTCTGATCTCCACATTTGCATCACACAAATAAGACAGGCAAAACACTCATGTCCCTAAAAATAAGTAGATTTTCATTTTTTCAGTCTGACTTGGAAGTCATTTGATTCTAGGGGTTACTATCTTATTTAACTCACTCTTGAGGGATCCTGGAGTCTGTGTGGTTATATATTAACATATAGAGGATAAAGTTATAAATTATTTTGTCAGATTGAAAAGATAACTTCAAAGATTATCATTTTATTGCTTTGTAGATATGAAGCAGATTATATTTTATGTTATAATCTCATCCCAGCATCCTTTCCACATACTATTGCTGCATTTCTGCTAGGTCCCTCATTATAAATTAAGAGGCTAGAGAGATAGATGGCTCAGTGGTTATGAGCAGTACTGCTCTTCCAGAGGACCCAAGTTCAGCTCACAGCACCCATGTCAGGTAGTCACAGCAAACTGGAACTCCAGCTCCAAGGCACTTTATTCTTTTGGCCTCTGTGGACACCTGCATTCACATGTACACATGTATACACACACGCACACACACACACACACACAAACACACAATTAAAAATAAAACATATTTTTAAAGAATTGAAAAATCAAGAGGCTGAAGAGATGGCTCAAAGTATTATGCTGCTCTTGCCGAATACCTGAGTTGGGCTTCCGCCACCCTGGTCTGTCACTTCACAACTACCTGTAACTTCAGCTCCAGAGGATCCCATGCTCTCTTCTGGACTCCATGGGCATCATGCATACATTATGTTTTTATTATATTCACCCCTCACTCCTCCCCTAACTCCTCCCAAATCCACCCCCACCTCAGCTCTGTGTGTATGTGTGTGTGTGTGTGTGTGTGTGTGTGTGTGTGTGTGTGTGTTGTGTGTATCCCACCAAGACCAATTTGTGTGCCTATAGGCTTTTGGGTATGGGTTCATCCACTACAGCATGGTTGACCTACTTGGGGCCACACCTTTAAAGAAAACTGACTCTCCAAGAGAGACAATTTCTGACCTCAAATGGTTACCCAGTTAAGTATCATCAGAAAATAAATCACCTCGTGTCTGCTGTATTTGTACCTCAGGAGGTAGCAGTAATTCACTGCAAGGGACACCAAAAAGGAACAGGAGAAGTGCTAGAAGGGAACCACTGGGCTGACACCGAAGCCAAGCAGACACCAAGGAAATGTCCTCTTCAGGCATTAGTAGAGACCCCACTCATGTGGAAAGGCTCTTTGGGGGACAACAGGTCCCAATATCTCTCTTTCGAACTAGAACAGGCTACCACCCATGGCTAGTCTATGTTCCCCTCTGGGTAGTTGATATCTAAACAAAATAAAATCTTGTCTTCATAAGGCCAACAGGAGAAATAGTCTTAAAATCCTCCACCAAATGTTTCATTTAGAATGACATAAAATGATAGAATTGTCTCAAACAATATTCTCAAGACAACACCTTGATAAAATCCTTGCTCAAATCTCCAATGGCTGTGAGATGAGACCTGGCAGAGGAATTATCTACTCCGTAAGAAGCTCCCTGCCCCCTCCAACATTAGGGAACTTATTCTGGGAAAGATTGGCAAATTTTTTACCCACTTGTCTAAGGCTGAAGGATTCCAACATCTGCTAGTGCTGACAGATTCTCAGATTCTCATCCAGAGTTGGTAGAGGCCATCCCTTGCAGGACAACATCCTGCTTCATGAGAACATCCCACAATTTCAACTCCCACAAAGTCTGCAGAGTAATAATGGCCCTACAAGGCTATTGCTCAGAGTATCTTCTTGGGCCTTAAATACCACCTCCACTGTTCCTGCAAACTTCAATCACCTGGAAAGGCGGGGGCATTAAATGACATCCTCAAAAAACATCTTTAAAAATTCACCAAAAAGGTTCACTTATAATGGACTACCTTGTTACCTTTGATCTGGGTTCGAAACACCCTCCCTCCTTCAGAGGCTTGAACCCAAAGCCAGGTGTGGTTGCACATGCCTTTAATCCTAGCACTTGAGAGGCAGAGGCAGGTGGATCCTCTGTGAATTTGAGGCTACCATGGTCTACATAGTGAGTCCTAGGCCGTTCAGGGCTACATAGTGAGACCCTGTCTCAAAAAAAAAACCAAAAAAAAAAAGAGGCTTTGAAATGTTATATAGTTAACCCTTTCTCACTAATGACTTTTTTAACTTAATTTTTTATTTTTAATCATGTGAATATGTGTGTGCATATGTGTGGGTATATGCACATTAGTGTTGGTGCCCACAGAACCCAGAGGTGTCAGATTCCCTGGAGCTAGAGTTACAGACAGTTGTGAGCGCCTGATGTGAGTGCTGGGAACAAAACCCCTGGTCCTCTGCAAGAGTACTACATGCTCTTAACTACTGAGCCATCTCTCCAGTCCCTACTAATGACTTTTGTTTGCTATAGAGACTTCAACCTCTGGCCCACATTTAGTAGGCCCTCCAGGATCCTCTCCCACTCTCAGCCAAGGGAGCTTGAGATGCCCCATGTTTCACACTGGCACCTTGATCATGGTAAAGTCCCTTCCCTCATCTTCCCCATCTTTGGAATCCAACTAAAAAGGTCCACATAATGTGATCCTGCTCATCAGCAGTAAAGATCACTGGACACGATTCTTAGATTCATCATTCCAGAGTTAAATAGTGGATCCTGAACCTGGAAATGCAGAACTAGCCAACTGAGAACGATGATCCAGACATGAAAGGCCACTGAGGGATTCCAATTCCTCTTCCAGAGGCAGAGAAGTGCTCAAATGCTAAACAGTGAACACAGGAAAACCTTACTTGGGGGGAGATCTTCCTTTTGTTTGTTCTCTTATCCCTACTCATTTATGGGCTCACCTGCGCCATCTTAGCTCCCGTATCTCCTCAGCATCAATACCCACCTCGGTGGAAAAAAGTATCCACTCATGACAGTTTCAGACTTTAAATTAATCTGATTTACTCTGTTTGCTATGACATCCCAGAGCCTTCTGATGATGAGCTTTCTCCCTTACTTCATAATCTATAAAAAAATTGGAATTATCCATTTATCTTGGAGCTGGAAAGATGGCTAAGCAGTTAAGAGCACTGGCTGCTCTTGCAGAGCACCCAGGTTCAGCTCCCAACACTCACCAACAGTAACTCCAGTTCCAGAGATCTGATGCCCTCTTCTGGCTTCTGGAGGCATTGCATGGCATGGGTGCACTTACATACATGCAGGCAAAACACCTATATACATAAAATAAAAGTTAAATTTAAATTTAAAATGGGATAATAGCTGGGCATGATGGCAACCCAGGTTCAGCTCCCAACACTCACCAACAGTAACTCCAGTTCCAGAGATCTGATGCCCTCTTCTGGCTTCTGGAGGCATTGCATGGCATGGGTGCACTTACATACATGCAGGCAAAACACCTATATACATAAAATAAAAGTTAAATTTAAATTTAAAATGGGATAATAGCTGGGCATGATGGCATACACCTTTAATCCCAGCACTTGGGAGGCAGAGGTAGGTGGATCTCTGTGAGATCAAGGCCAGCCTGGTCTA
>NW_008338715.1:9299724-9306587 GCF_000622305.1 Nannospalax galili | reverse complement strand
ATCGCCTCAGGCCTCAGTCTCTATCCAGCTCCACCACTGGGCAGGGCTGCACACTGGTACTCCTCCACTGGAACCTCTCCCACTTTTCCTCGAGCAATCAACATTCCATTCCCTCTTTGTACTTCTTGTCTTCCCCCTGCAAAAAGGGAAAAAAAAAAAAAAAAAACCAGAAACCTCAGGGTAGTTTGGGTGACTGATCTGGCACTTCTAGCACCCTTAGTTAAGTTCAGCAGGGCCTGAGAAATGTTCCATTACACTCAAACAACCCATATCACATGGATCACACTGACTAGCAAGGGGCAAGGCTAGATATCAGTGCATGTGGGTGCCTAGAGGTCCATGCAAACTAGGGAGAAGACTGAAAATGCAGCAGATTGGTTAGCTGGCTGGGTGGTTGGTTTATTGGTTTGATTGTGTCAGGGTGTCATGCTGCCCAAGTTAGCCTCAAATTCACTAAGTAGATAAAGATATCCTTGAACTCTTAATCCTTTTGCCCCTGCCTTCCAAGTGCTAGGATTATAGGTATGTGCCACCAGACTTGGTTCACAATAGGCTTTATCTATTTATAGGTCTTTTATCAGGTAAGGTCTCCCTGTAGCCCCAGCTGGCCTAGAACTCGATATGTAGACCAGGCTGGCCTAGAACTCACAAAGATCCGCCTGCCTTTGCCTTCAGAGTGCTGGGAGTAAAGGCGTGCACCACCACGCCCTGCCACAATAAGCTTTATAATAAACATGATCATTTTTGAGGTTGGGTTTTATTTAGGGCAGGATCTTGTGTGCTCAATCTGGCTTTGAAGTTGTGATCTCCTGCATCAGCCTCTTGAGTGTTGGAATGACAGGCATGCACCATCACAATTGGGTCAAAAAAGAATAACCTTTTTTAAAAGATGTGTTTGTGTATCTGTATATAGGTATGTGCACATGAACACAGGTGGCCACAGAGGCCACAGGCATCAAATCCCCTGAGCTGCCTGATGTGAGTTCTGGGAACTGAACTCAGGTCCTCTGGAAGAGCAGAATGTGCTCTCAACCCAGAGAACAATCATTTTTTACAGTCCACATCAAACAAAATAATCCTAAATTGGCAAGATGGCTCAGTGGGTAATGGCACTCTCTGTCAAGCCTGAAAACCTGAGCTCATCTCCTGAAACCTGCATGATAGGCAAGAACTGACTCCCACAAGTTCTCTGACCTCCGCATGTGTGTCAAGTCACACCCACACACACACGTACACACAATAAATAAATGCAAAAAAAATTAAATCTTCCTGAGCCGAAGACAGTAGCTCACTCGTTTGTAATAGTACATGAAATCCAGTCATGTTTAAGTATAATTACAGCCAACCTGAGGGGTTGGCTGTATTTGGTGATGTCTACTGCCATCTAGTGGAAATTCATTGACAAAGCCAGCATCTTGTTTATGTATAATACTGCTTCAGGTTGCAGTGTTTTTTCTTTTTGTCTCCACAATAATCTATGAAGCAAACATTGTTATTCAAGTTCATTCTAATATGTTTAATTTTTTATTTTTTAATTGGTCTGTTGCCTTTTTTGAGATAGGGTCTTATGTAACTCTGGCTGGCCATAAACTATGAAGTCAATGTAGTCACTATGTAGTCACTGATGGCCTTGAACTCCTAATCCTCCATCTCCCAAGTCATTACAGGCATGTGGTAATTGTGAAGCCCGTGGTGGGCTCCACAATTCTGCTTTTTGTTTGTTTGTTTGTTTGTTTTGTTTTGTTTTGTTTTGTTTTGTTTCAGACAGGGTCTCCCTGTTGCCCCAGCTGACCTTGATCAGGCTGAAAGCAATCTCACAGAGATCCACCTGCTTCTGCTTCTCCAGTACTTGGATGAAAGGCATGTGCCACCACACCCAGTTGCTTTTCTTTTAATTTTTATTTATTTATTTTTGTGTATGCATATGAGCAGTTAGCCTGCATACCGGTATCTTGCAATGCCTATGGAGGCCAGGAGAGGGCGTCTGATTCCTAGTAGCTCCCTGGAACTACTGCTGGTGTTGGCTGCCATGTGGTTGCTGGGAACTGAATCCTGGTCTTCTGCGGGAACTGAACCCTGGTCTTCTGCGAGAACAGTCGGTGTTCTTAAGCACTGAGCCATCTCTCCAGTCCCCAAGACTCTGCTTTTTGACAAGCTCTTCATAATAATAGCATTGATGGTCAAGGTGGCCCACATGTTAAAGAAAAGATTCTATGTGTAGGTAGGGGTAAACAGTGAGCTGGATTTTTTTTTTATTTATTTTTATGTTTATGTGTGTATGTATTTAGATATGAGTGTTCAGGTGCCTGAGGAGGCCAGAAGAGGGTTTCAGATACCCTGGAACTGGAGTTACAGTCAGTTGTGAGCTGCCTGATATGGGTCCTGGGAACTGAACCTGGGTCCTCTGCAAGAGCAGCCAGTGCTCTTAACCACTGAGTCATTTCTCTAGTCCCCAATGAGCTGTTTTTTAAAAACTATGTTGTCAGGCATGATGGTAGAGCACATCTTTTAATCCCAGCACTCCAGAGGCAAAGACAGGCAGATCTCTGTGAATTCAAGGTCAGCGTCACCTGCATAGCAAGCTCCAGGCCAATAAGGGCTACATAGCAAGATCCTGTCTACAAAAAGAAAGGGGGCAGGGCATGGCTCAAAAGTAGAGCATTTGCCTAATATGTACAAATGTGTCTATCCCTAGTACCACAAAACTGACAAAACTCTAGACAATTAAGTTTAAATTTATTTATTTTTATGTGTATGACTTTTGTCTGCATGTATGTAAGTGTGCCTGTGTTGTGCAATGCCCAAGGAAGCCAGAGGAAGGCATCGGAGCCCCTGGAACTGGAGTTACTAACAATTGTTGACTGTCATGTGGGTGCTGAGAACAGAATCTGGGTCCTCTGCTAGAGCAGCTAGTGCTCTTAACCACTGAGCCATCTCTCCAACCCCTAGAGAATTCAGTTTAACAGGTTAATTGAGTAAGTGAAGATTCACCCCAGAGAGCTACGCTACACAATGTTGTGGGCAAGGAGCATTTGTGGACAGGAAAGGGAAGTGAGTGGCAGAAATTTGATTGGTTACCGCGCAGCCTTAGAATGTGATCAGCACAGTTGGGAGCCTGTGGTTGACTAGCTCCACTGCTATTACTCTTAATTTAGGCTTTCTGTTTAGTTTATTCACACACTAGGTTATAGTTCGTTATGTAGGGACTCACAGCAGAGATGCAGCCTCTGCCAGATTTATCAGGACCTTTGACAGCACCTGAACTGTCTTAGCAAGGTTTCAAGACAGCTGTGAAGAAACCTGGGGGTGGGAGGGAAAGTGGCCGCAAAAGGTCCTCAGAACAAGGACACCATGCTATTGGGAAGTGACTAAGGAGGCATAGCAAGGAGAAATGGGCTACAGAACCCAAGCTGTGAAATGAACTTCCTAGGAAAAAAAAAAAAAAAAACCTTGTCAAAGATTCTACAAGGTGACTGACCGATTAGAACGTAGTGATTGTGAAGAGTTAGAATACTGCAAATTCAGAACCAAATGATCCTCAGCTGTCTTCAGCCTTTTAGTAGACATTCATTGCCCACTTCAGTGTCTAATCTAACATCCTTGAGACTGTGGAGTAAATCTTTTCAGCATGCGTTAACTGAACAGACCGCTAGTTTCCACCAACCCCAAAGCTAAGCATGGCATCAGATAGCATCTGTCACCTGCAGTGGAGATTGTCCTGCTTTGCTGTAACCTGCCCACACCTGATGTTTACACCAATGTATGTGGCGCGCTGGGCACCAGGTGTGGGGTGCGCGGGTATCTCGGGGCCCTCGCGCATGCCTGGAAAGTCGTGGCGCGGGTCCCACGGACGTCGCCATGCCCTGTCCCGCGTCGCTGTCCGCCGCTTGAGTGCTGAAAGTCTCTGCTGCCGGAGCTTTGTCCGGCCGGGTCCCACCCGGATTTCACCAGTGCACTTTCCTCAAGATGCGAGATCCACTGGCCGCTGGATCACACGGGAAAGTGCAAGACGGCTAAAGCTAGGTCTCTGTGAGTCGATGACGGAAGGATAGCGCCCCCCGGAGAGGCTGGATGGCCAGCAGTAAGACATGGGACTCAGCTTAGTCCGTGTTACAGCTCTTTATTAAATGGCTTTGCTTGGCTTCAGGTCTCAGTGTTTCAGCTCCTAGCTCCTAGTGATCCAGCTCTCCATTATTGAGGGAAGACTAGGATATTTTATACTGTGGGGGTAGTGGTAAAAGCTTTAGCTGATAGGTACTTTTAGGATGCCCCATCTACATATGGAAGTGGGCTCCTGCCAGGCTGCTAGACTGCCAGAAAAATCGCACAGGAAAGCATGGCATTTCCAGAGCCAGAGGCTATGTTTATGGTAGGGCATCTGTGGCGGTCACTTCAAAAGATGAGTCAGGAAGATGCCAGGAAGATACCCTGATGAAAAGGAGTCTTCTGCATATGAAACCGAGCTCGTGAGCTTTCCGGACATGGAGAGACTGCTACTTCACAACAGGGGTCCCCAACACCAATGTATTTGGAATGTGTCTTGATTTCTGCCTTTCGTTTGTTCTGTGTCTACAAAAACTTCAGGAAACTCTTCCCTTTTTGGAACGAGGTATTTGGAGCAATCTGAATCCATCCGTATCCCTATGCTATGGTCACTCATAATTTGGTTCCAGAATAAATTCTCTTATTCCCCTGGAGGAGAAAGCTGAGTTTTGCATCAGTAAAGGTAAGAGGCTAGGGAGCCTCTACTCTGATGAAGTATGAGTAGAAGCTGCAAAGGGTAGAAGCCGGAAGCAGATTTCATGATGCTGGAGAGAGGAGTGAATGGGGAAGTGGAGCAAATCACTTTTAGTCTCTTTTTTTCTAGGCAGTCAAAGAACAATAGCTAAGACCCATAATAGTGCAAGCTAGAGAAAATAGGGCAAGGAGAGGGGTGGTTCCTGGGGCACCAGCTTGGTTTGGTTTTGCATGAGGAATCTATGCCATCTATGGATTTACACACACACACACACACACACACACACACGAAGGCATGAGGGAGAAATCATTTCAGAAAATAAGGGCAGCTTCTTTCTTCCTACATATACAACCATGTTTATTAATGTCTGCTAGGTCACAGCTCCGAGAATAAATAGGACACAGCCTTGAGCTTCAAGTATCGCACAGTCTCGCTACTAAAGGACTTTTGTTCTTCTGTGGAGCTGTGAGAGGGCAGTAAAGCAGACATGGATGTGTGCTGAGTTTTTACAGGAGGCTCAGTTCCAGACATATGGATCCCCATTTTCCTCACAATCACCTTTCAGCATTTCTTATTTCTCCATTTACAGACCCAAATTCCAGAAGCAACCTCACTAGTCATACCTGTGTAGCATGAGCTGACTACAAAGGGCATCTGAAGAAATGTTGAAGCCAGGCGTGGTGGCACACACCTTTAATCCCAGCACTTGGAAGGCAGAGGCAGGCAGATCTCTGTGAGTTTGAGGCCAGCCTGGTCTACATAGTGAGTTCCAAATCACCTGGGGCTACAGGGAGACCCTGTCTCAAAAAGACCAAAGAGAGAGAGAGAGAGAGAGAGAGAGAGAGAGAGAGAGAGAAATGTTGAGCCAGGCATAGACCTTTAATCCCAATACTCAGGAGGGAGAGGCAGGCAGATCTCTGTGAATTCAAGGCCAGCCTGGTCTACAGATCAACTGGGCCTAGAGGGAGACCCTGTCTCAAAAATACTAAAAAAAGGAAAAGAAAAAGAAAAGAAATATTGAGCAAGATGATGAGGCCAGTGGGGTGGCAAAAGGGATCACTAATCTTGTACTGCCTACATGACCTAAATTGAATTTCCACTGCCTCTAATCTTGTCTTTTGTTTGTTTTGGTCTTTTTGAGACAGGGTCTCTCTGTAGCCCCAGCTGGCCTGCAACTCACTATATAGACCAGGCTGGCCTTGAACTCAGAGATCCGCCTGCCTCGGGGATTAAAGGTTTGTGCTACCACGCCTGGCTTGTTTTTTAATTTTATGTGTTTTTGTATTGTCTGCATGCATATAAATGCAACCATGTAGTCCAGTCCACAGAGATGTTCCCTTTCCTGAAGAGCTGAAGCTTAATCCTCCTCAAACCAGCCTACCTGCAAACCAGGTTAACCAGTGTCACTTTGTATCATTCATATGCAAATGTCCTGACTGCCTCAAGGAGTAGATTGTGAGAATACAGGCCAGGAAGGAGTTCCTTTCCCCTCTACTTCCTTCAGGAAACAAACCAGCATGGTGATTCATGCAGGTAATCTCAGCCCATGGAAGACCAGAGGAAGGAGAGTTAGAGGCCATTTGGAGCTGCGTTAGGAGGGGACAGCTATACCAGGTTGGCCTCAAACTCACCAGCAATTTCTTACCCCAGCATAGCAAGTGCTGGTATTTGAGATGTTGTTATGAAAATTCAACACCTCTGAGACAGGCAAAGTAGAAAATCAGATTTTAGTCTATCAACACAGACTCAGAGGAGTAACCTCTAAAGCCTGAGCCCTATCCGCAGTTTTTTTTTTATGTTTATAGGCTATACAGCATCATTTCAGTTCTGTTCTGTCATTGGTGGGTTAAAATTCTTAGCCTACATGTCTGAAGACTGTGCACAGGGGGTCTCTACCAGTAAGTATGCTGACAAAGGCAGAAGCCACAAGGCTGAAATGGCCCTTTCACAGGCAGCTGTTTTCCAAGATAATGTTTCTGTAGTTTTGTTTCCCAACAGGCACTGGTTTCCTATCTCATCCCCCACTTTGATGCCCTCTTAACTTGTCTAGAGGGCATCATTATTCTCCCCTGCATCTTCCATGCTAAGCCAATAATAGTTTTGGAGAAGTAGTGATTGTAGTCTT
>NW_008338715.1:9290401-9291235 GCF_000622305.1 Nannospalax galili | reverse complement strand
TAGTTGTTTACCAAGCAGGGACGTAAGCAAGGGGTGATTAGATATCCTAAACAGGTAGCCCTGACTGCCCCGATGAGGATCTTAAAGCCTCCAATCTGAAAAAAAAACAAAAAACAAAAAACTTCTAAACAGCCTGTCAGGGCTCCACCTGTTCTAGGTCTGTACTAGGACATGGGCCATTTCTTGATCTTTTTGGTGATCTTTTGGGGGTTTTTTGTTGTTGTCTTTTTCTTTCTTTCTTTTATTTTGCCAAGGGGTGATTAGATATCCTAAACAGGTAGCCCTGACTGCCCCGATGAGGATCTTAAAGCCTCCAATCTGAAAAAAAAACAAAAAACAAAAAACTTCTAAACAGCCTGTCAGGGCTCCACCTGTTCTAGGTCTGTACTAGGACATGGGCCATTTCTTGATCTTTTTGGTGATCTTTTGGGGGTTTTTTGTTGTTGTCTTTTTCTTTCTTTCTTTTATTTTGCTTTTTTTTTTTGGTAATCTTTTTTTCTTTTTGATATGTTCTTCTACCTCACCTTTTCCTTTAGTTCACAAGATAACAGTTAATTAAATTAAATTTTCCACATATTCTCCCCCATTCCTTGGCCAGCAGATAGTCTAAAGCTAGCCTATTCTGATAAATGGTGTTTAGGGCCTTGGTATGTTTCACCAGTAAGTTAAGTGCCCAAGCAGTTTCAGTAGTTTATGATCTCTATGACAGCTTGCAATCAAATAGTGATTCAGCATATAAATTGGGTCCTATATTCCCATGAACTGTATCTGCTCAAGTGGCAGTGATTCACCATCTTTCCAATTTCTTATTTGTAAGGTTGGGGAGCACTATTT
>NW_008338715.1:9284058-9290385 GCF_000622305.1 Nannospalax galili | reverse complement strand
GCCATTTTTTTTTTCTTGGTCTTTTTGGGACAGGGTCTCCCTGTAGCCCCAGCTGGCCTGGAACTCACTATGTAGACCAGATTGGCCTCAAACACACAAAGATCCGCCTGCCTCCCAAGTACTGGGACTAAAGGTGTGCACCACCATGCCCAGCGGCCTATCTCTTTCTTTTAACTAGAGTGACATTTTCAGTGGCTGAGCGTCCCAGGCATTCCCATTTAGGTATTAAGAAGGAAGGCTTGACAGTTCCCAGGAAACACTCCTGACTAGAGACTTGGCAATACAGAGTAAGCAATACAGCCACAAATCAAATAGACTCCTTCAGGCACCACCAAAGGAAAAGAGAGGGGTTATATTAGCCCATACCCAGTACCTGAGTCCAGTTTTGTAGGTACAGCTCAGGGCCCTGTCATCATCTAACCACCACCATTGCCCTTTTCCTAGGGAGTAGTTTAGGAACCTCTACCCAGTGCAGCTAAAGTTGCCTGCCAAGGTGGTGAAATCCACTCCCCATCTGGCCAGAAACCTTTTGCCAATAATGGATGTCTTTAGAGCCCCGTATGTGGGGTTATCATTAACTTTATGCCGAGGTGTTGGGTCTCTGACTGGGTCCCATTCACAGCTTCCCATGGCCATCGGTCCCTCACTATGGTTCTTCCACATACAACAGGTGTGGACTACTGTCTCGCCTTTTCTAGTAACAGGTTCATTACAGAGGCAGTAACCTGGGATATTTCTCAATGCATTTCTTCATAAAAGGAGTGGAATACCCAGGAAGTTTGGGCCCATCTTGTCTGTTTAACCTTCTTGATACATAGAACAACTCCTGGGTCTTCACCTTTACCTTCAATACCTGGGCCAATTTGGCAACCTTTTTCCCATTTCAGGTCTCCTGGGTTTGGGATGGTAGTTAATGGGATTATGAGCTCCTGATGCACAGGATGTAGATGTAGCAAGTAGCAAACCCTTTCTGGAGCAGCACTAATGCATCTCTGTTCTGTCAAACAGTCCATGTAACACAGCTCCAACAAGGGCAGAAGAAATCAGAGTCCATCATCACCCCACCACATCCCGACTATGCTGAACCTTGTTCACACATAAATTTGTCATTGAGTCTGTGTTCTCATTTCCAAAATCAGCTCCCACATAAAACTGATTTCTATCTTGAGCTGTCTACTGCCTTACATGCATCAAAGGACAACAGCATTGGTTGTCTTGGGTGAAAGACTTGGGCTGAGGTAAACAGATTCCCTTTGCCTTTGACTCTCCAGGCTGTTAGCCATTCCTCAATTGGAGAAGTCTGGGTCAAAACAAACATATTAATCTGCCCTGGGTTTCTGTACTGTCTGTCTGCAGATGGAATAGCTGGTCTTGTCATGTGTACAGGCTCCTTGGAGCCTTCCCTGGCATAAGAAAGAGGTGTGATTAGCATTGTTAGAGTAGCAAAAAGCCTCATAAGATTAACTGGTCAAAAGCTGGGTGTGGTGGCACACGTCTTTAATCCCAGCACTTGGGAGGCAGAGGCAGGTGGATCTTTTTGAGTTTGAGGCCAGCCTGGTCTACAGATGAGTTCCAGGACAGCTGGGGCTGCAAGGAGACCCTGTCTCAAAAAAACAAAACAAAACAAAAAGATTAACTGGTCAAAAAATAAAATCTCTAGTCTATCTGTTGGAAGACCCACCTTACCAGTTTCGCTGGTCCATCACCTGGTCATAGGGCCACCCCTAGAAAGGGGGCTTCACCTTAAGTCGTGTGTTGGGAAACCCTGCTGTTAGGGTTGTAGTTCTCCATGTCCGGATAGCCCTGAGGGGCTCGGCGCCAAATGGAAGGACTTCCCTTTTCAGCAGGGGGCCTCCTGCTCTCTTCCTGGCTTACCTGGAAAGTGCCACCAAGCACGGATGCCTGACCTTATTTGGAAAATGACCTTTGGCATAGTTACCTGGAGTAAAAACTACCACCAGGTTTTTTCTATATGATAATCAGGCATTGCCTGATAGTCGGACGATAGAAGCCCACTACCATATGTAAATAAAGCATATTATGAGCACCTATCAGCCGAGGCTTTGGCTACTGCCTCCACACTATAAATTCTCTAGTTCTCCCACTAAATAAACGGAGCTGTTTCACTGAGTCTGGAGCTGTATCACTGCTGTTTCACTGCACCTGGGACCAGCCTCCCCAGAAGGGCTTTCTTCCGTCAGTGCTCACTGGCCGTCCTGACCCCGTTCGTCGCTTCTGCTCTCCCTGCCCTCGTGGGCCGGTGGCCAGTGACCCGTGAAGAGAGGGAGAGACCCCCGCAGTCATGCTAAGTAGATGGGTGGAATACTAGTGTATTAGTGAGATAGTGACTTTTCCTGCCTGGAATCCCATCCCCCAGTGCAGAGCTTCTGGACCGGCCACAGACAGGGAGCTCTCTGTAAGCCTGCCTGCTTTTCTGAATTCTTGAGAAAAATGTAATCACTCCTTTTCTTCTTCATATCCCTCTTCTAACCATGCTTTCTCTGCTGCTTGGGCTGCCCTTGGCATCTTGTACTTCTTTACTTTTTCTCTAAAGCTTCCTTCTCCCAGCCATGTGGCTGCCAGTCCACCACATGTCTGACCTCCAGGCAAGTTCTAAACCTGCAGGGCTGCCTGGCTTTGTTCCATCTCCACCCCCATTCTCCTCCTCAAGGCAGCTACTGAGATTTCCAGCTCCCCTGCCCTGAGGATTTTCTTTAAATTCTAAAAAAAAAAAACTGCCCTAAAGCTTCTGTTTGAGTCCATTCTTAAATTATTTTATGAATGAACTAAGAACCCTCTAGGGGATGCTCTTTCTCCCCTGTATCAGTGTCAGAGTGAGCTGTCCTCTGGTGCGAGTAGGGCATAGGCATTGGTTACACTCTGGAGAATCTTGGGTCCAGAAGAAGGGGGAACAAACAAAAAAGGCAAACTATTACAACACCAAATAACAGTAATGCATCCTACACATAAAAGATTAAAAAGTGCTAGGCCGGGTGCGGTGGCGCGCACCTTTAATCCCAGCACTCGGGAGGCAGAGGCAGGTGGATCCCTGTGGGTTCAAGGCCAGCCTGGTCTACATAGTGAGTTCCAGGGCAGCTGGGGCTACAGGGAGACCCTGTCTCAGAAGACCAAAAATAAATAAATAAATAAATAAATAAATAAATAAAAATTAAAAGTGCTGACAGAAGTTTCTTGTCACATTTCCAGTCAACAAAGGCTATGGCAGCAAAGATTAGCACACCCTTCATAGAAATGGCTAACACCAAGGGGTAATAGCAGTACATTAGGAGATATCAAAACAGTCTCTTTAATTCTCTGGGTGGTTGAATCCTCACACTTCAGCTGTGCATAGATTGACCAGTTTCTGGTGTAGCCTAAGCAAGGTGTCAGTTCAAAGGTGTTCTTGAAGGGATTCTCAGGGTCTCTAGCTGTCCATCTGGCTGGTCATTCAGGTAGCAGCAATTCTCACTAGGGAGGGGCGGATCCAGGTGCCACAACTTTCAAGGTTGCTAGAGTGGTTAGAAGCAAAGAATAGTGGGCATGATGGCCCAGGGCTTTAATCCCAGCACTCAGGAGGCAGAGGCAGAGGTAGGCGGATCTCTGAGATTGAGGCCAGTCTGGTCTACATAGAGAGTTCCAGGCCAGCTGAGGCTACAGGAAGACCCTGTTTCAAAAAGCCAAAAAAATAAAAGCAAAGAATAGAGTCCCTCCCAGGTGGACGTGAGGGTTCTTTGTGCCAATTTCACCCACACAAGGTCTCCTGAATTGTGGGGATACACTGGGTTACTCATGGTTAAAAGAAGTCTCTAGCACCCATTGATGTAACTCAGATATGGTAGTGGCTAGAAACTTCAGCTTAACATGGATCTCTAGGGTTCCCATTTCTTTCCAGTCTCTAGGGACTCTAATGAGGGGACAGGTGATCTACTGAACAGAATCTCCTATAAGGTGAGTGTTTAACTCCTGCTCAGGGTGAGCATTTCACCCATAAGAGAACCACAGGCAGCACTGAGGCCCAGGGCAATCAGGCTTCCTGACATTTTTTTTTTTTCTTTTTTGAGACAGGGCCTCCCTGTAGTGAAAGCTAGCCTAGAATTCACTATGTAGATCAGGCTGGCCTGGATCTCATAGAGATCCACCTTTTGAGTACTGGGATTAAAGGTGTGTGCCACCATGCCCAAAGGGCCTCTTTTAAGGTCCAGTTCATATGCTCAACGTTCTCTGAGGCCAGTGAGCCATATGTAAGTTCCATTTAATTTGTAAGGCTTTTGTCAGACCTTGTGTGATTTGGGCCACAAAGGCAAGTCTATTATCTGTCCCAATTGATGTAGGCATTCCATTCCTAGGTAAGATTTCAGTCAATAAAAACCTTGTTAGTTCCTGACCTCAGTTTTGGTGGGACATGCCTCTACCCAGCCGGACTAAGTACATACAATGACTAGATGATACTTGTATCCTTTGCTAGTAAGTAGTTTGGTAAAGTCTATTTCCAGATCTTCAGATAGGCTTTGTCCAGTTCTTTGTACTCCCGGTGGCTGGGAGGGCTCTTGATTGGCATTGTTGTGGGCACAAGTTTGATATCACCAGGTTACATTCCTGCAAAGCATGGGGAGTCTGGCCATATAGTTTATTAAGGTCTCTAATGCTATTTTTCCCATATGGGTGTTCTCATATGATGAACCATGGGATGGGCCAAGTGATCTGGGGCAAAGGGGCATCTGTCAGGAAGAAGCCATCATCTATCTGAGCTCTTGATTCCTTTCTCTGGCCTCACCCAGGCTTCCTCTTCTCGTATATAGGTCAGGTGCTCGGGTAGGACTAAGATTTTGCTAGGAGGAGCCCATGTTTTCATCATTGCTATTTGTCCTGCTTCCTCCCTTTGCTGATGGAGTCTTCTCTTTTCTGATGTCCTCAACCGTGGATGACGGCAATGGCTGGTGGATCCCAAACTGCTTCTAAGAGGTATGGGATTTTGGCTTGGTTTTTTTGTCTGTTGTGTTTTTTTCATTGCTTTTCATCCTACAGTGAGAAACCCACTCTCCTTATAGAAGGTCCTGTGTGCATGGAAGTGGCAAAGGCATATCTTTAGTCTGTGTGGAAATTTACTCTTTGCCCCTTGCTCAGCTCCAGAGCCTTGATTAGGGCTAACAGTTCTGTTGAGCTGACATCCCATCGGAAGGGTCCCTGAGTCTGTACTTATGTTTCTGTCACCAACACATATCCTGCCAGATGCTTCCCATCCAACAGAAAGCTGCTGCCATCAGTGTAGAGGGTTACGTCTGGGAGGGTAAAGACTGATCTGTGATGTCTGGGTGATTTCAATACATCTCATCCATTGTTTCAATCCAATCATGGTCTGGAGGTCCTGGCTCGGGTAGGAAACGTCTAGATTTAGCATCTTGGTAGTTTTCAGATGTACTAGGGGATTTCTGCATAGGAGGCTCTGGTATCAGCTTCTGCATGGGTTGGTAAGTCAGTGCTGCCCCTAGTGGCCCATCAGAACCATGAACGCATGTGGGACCTTATGATTGAGGGATTAGGGTTAAGGTTAGGGTTAGTCTCACTGTCCTTTGTCAGCCCTATTGTGGTCACCAGGCTCGTGGCGTAAGAAACAAAGTTGGAACTTGGTTTATGACAAGGAATTCTAACCTTTAATCCTACCACACCCTGTAACGTTAGGGAAAGACCCTGATGCATTCCCGAACCTGATGGCCTGGGGCAGTGGTCTTACTCTCCCTTCCCACTGATTCTTTTCTTTTAAACTAGCCAACTAGGAAAGACTGTGGGGTCAGACTCCAGCTAATGGGGAAAGTACTCTTGCATTACAGATAAAATCTCTCCAAGCTTCTAGGTCTTCTGTGCTTGCTGGATCTGACTGACCATGTATCGAACCCCTTTGCAAAAGTAAAGTCTACCGGGGCTGGAGAGATGGCTCGGCGGTTAAGAACACTGGTTGTTCTTGCAGAATACCTGGGTTCGAATCCCAGCACCCACATGGCAGCTAACCACTGCCTGTAACTCTAGTTCCAGGGGATCCCATGGCCTCTTCTGTCCTCCTCAAGCATTGCACGACACGGATGCATTTAACCTACATGCAGGCAATACTCATATACATAAAATAAAAATAATAAATAAGATTTTTTTAAATTAAAAATTAAAAAAAAGAAAAAGTAAAGTCTACCTTGCCAAGTTACTTTCACTTTGTCTGTGTGTTCTTTGTATGGTATTGATGGGTCCTTGGACCTCAGATTTTATTTCTAATAGGCACGGTATCCATCAGCTGTCATCATGTCTAGATGTTTAGACAGGTAGTGTCGGGAGCTGGAG
>NW_008338715.1:9282842-9283839 GCF_000622305.1 Nannospalax galili | reverse complement strand
CCCTTGACAAGTGGACTTGCTTGGGCTCCGTCTCTTCTTTCTCGCCTGTTTTTCCTTTCAGGGAGTGGTCCCCATCGAGCTTTACCTGTACAGGGTCCCCGCAGGCGGGGGCAAGTGGTGCCTAAACGTGGGGCTCGAGGTACGGACCCTCGCCAGACAGAGACGGTTGAAGACAGACCCGGGTATGCGTTTGAGGACGGCCTCCGACAAAGTGAAAGTAACTGCGCCGGATCGCTGCCTTGTTTGATCTGCACTCTCACCGCTCATGAGGAGCTGCTGATCTGAGGTAAGTTGTCTCTGTCTCAAAAAATGGGCCAGCAACTGTCTAAGGAGGCTATTTTTATTAGGTACTTGAAGGCCTCCCTCAGAGAAAGAGGAGTCCGAGTTAAGAAAAAAGATCTTGTAAATTTTTTCGTGTTTGTGAGTGACCAGTGTCCTTGGTTTGTTATAGATGGTCCTGAAATCAACCCTAAAAAAATGGGACTGAGTGGGACAGTGTTTAAATAAACTATAAAGGATAAGGGCTCTGAGGCAGTTCCCATTCAGACTTTCAGCTATTGGACATTAGTCCGAGATCTTCTCAAAGACTCTCCTGAAAACAAAAGTAAAATTATTTCCCTAGCTGAGGATTTCATTACCCGTTCTTCCCATAACCACTACCCATACAGATATCCTTCTAAAAGTTAAAAATGACCTAACTAAACAAGTTATAGCTTTAAGAGATGTTCTTTCTTTGCAAAAAGAGTTTGCAGAGCTCAACTCAGAGCTCTCTTCCCTACAAAAGGCTGTTACTAAAACTGTTTTTGCGGCTCCTTTGCCACGAGCTGCAGGAAAGACTAAGCTCAAGTCTGCCAAAACTAGGGCCCTTGCCTTCCCTATAATCACTAGGCAGGTGGCCAGAGAAGGCCTCTCCTCTGAAGAAGAGTCAGGTAGTGACAGAGAAGAGCCTAGAGACTCTGATAATGAGGAGGGGGGAGAGGCAGAAGAAGAGGGTGAG
>NW_008338715.1:9275171-9277542 GCF_000622305.1 Nannospalax galili | reverse complement strand
ATACTAGGGGACCATTGCAAATACCAAAATTCAGAGGATAAGGAACACAAAAGGTCACAAATGGCTAAAACATAGAGATTAAGAGTCTGCACAATGTTGGTCCTTGGACAGGATTTCTATATTAAACTTCACCTACCCCAGGGCTGAGTCACCATTGCAGAAGATGGGTACAAATAGTGTAAGAGCCAGGGTGGAGAGGCATGACCACATGGAAACAGAGTCCCAAAAGCTCCCAGGGCCTTGCTCTGATGACTCTATGGCAATGTTTTCAGCATGCACAAGTCCCATGCAAACTCAGGCAGTCAAAAACCCAGCATAGAACTGGGGAAATGAACAGAAGACTGTCGGGAGCTGGAGAAACAACATTCATTACCAAAAAATATAATATGGCTCTACAAACAGTTGACTTAAGCAGGACATTCTGCCTGCACTAGTAACCTTGAGAAAGAATTTATGGCAAGGTTATCTTTCTCTTCCCCTTGCAAACAGTTCTTGGAAAAGATAAGTCATGCAGTAATCTCTTGGAACACCTGGTGGTCAGTCAGGTTGCTGAATTGCTCAGCTCCCCCATCCCATACCCATAAAAATGCTGTAACCTTTTGACCAACTTCTTCAACCCCTTCTAAATACAAACTGTGTATAAGGAAAACTCACAATACAATAAAGCGACCCTTGACAAGTGGACTTGCTTGGGCTCCGTCTCCTCTTTCTCGCCCGTTTTTCCTTTCAGGGAGTGGTCCCCCTTGAGCTTTACCTGTACAGGGTCCCCGCAGGCAGGGGCAAGGTAGGACTCAGGTTGGTTGTCAGGACCCTACATTCTGGGTTAAGAATCACAGCTCCAGTACCTTCCTCTCCTAGACAAATAGGTTAAACTCTCAGGTCACATCAGGAACTCCCAAGGCCAGTGCTTCCAGCAGGGCCTTCCCAAGAGTCAGGACAGCATCTTGTTTTCCCCATGCAAATGGTTCCTTTTCTCCCCCTTTGTAGCCTCATAGAGGAGTTTAACTACCAATGAAAATGAGGTATCTAGATACAACAGGTCTGTCTCTGGGTCCTCAGGACTGGGGAACCCAGATCACCCTTTTTCATTTGGGTCCCAAGGCCCAATGTCCTTTTGAGTTCTGGAACCCCAAATATTAAACCTTTCTGGCATATTTGGGACTTCTTGAGGGATACCCTCTATCCAGCCCTCTGGAACAATCTAGCAGCATCTCTATGCCCCTTTTGCAGTCCTCTACATCATACCTGCTAGGAGTAAATCATCCATATAGTGCAGGATTGTGCATTTCATGTTCACACTTGGGAAGTGTGCCAGATCATTTGTCAGGGCTTTCCCAAATATTGTGGGGAGTTTTGAACACTTGAGACAATCAGGTCCAGGTCAATTGCTCCTTCTGGCCACTGATGGGGCCTTCTCATTGAAAGGCAAATATGGGCTGGCTTACAGGTGCCAGACAGATGCAGAAGGAGACATCCTTCAGATCCAGGCATATGAACCATTTGGCCTCAGCAGGTATGAGTCTATGAGGGTATAAGGGTTGGAGATCACCAGATGGATGGTGACCGTGGCCTGGTTGATGGTTTGTAGGTCCTGGACAAGTAAGCAGTCAGTAGTACCTGATTTCTTCACAGGTCCATGAAGGCTGTCATTTTCAGAGCAGTCCAAACTCTGATAATCTCTGAAGCTGAAGGTCAATCTTAGCCTCTCGAGGTAAGGGATAATTTTTTCTTTTTTCATGCACACCCGGCCAGTAAGAGATTTTGTTGCACCCTTATCAAGTGGGCTTCAGGAAGCAGCTTGACTACTATAGATTCTTTAAATATTTTAATTAGCCAGGTGTGGTGTGCACACCTTTAGTCCCAGCACTCAGAAAGCAGAGGCAGGCAGATCTCTGTGACTTCAAGGCTACTTAGGGAGTTCCAGGCCAGCTGGGGCTACAGGAAAACCCTGTCTCAAAAAGAGCAAAAATAAATAAATATTTAAATTTTAAAACTCATGTTAAGATCTATAGTCAGGCATGGTGGTACACGGCTTTAATCCCAGCACTTGGGAGGCAGACAGAGGCAGGTGGATCTCTGTGGGTTCAAGGCCAGCCTGGTCTACATAGTGAGTGCCAGGCCAGCTGGGGCTACAGGGAAACCCTGTCTCAAAAAAGACCAAAAAAAAAAAAAACCTCATGTTAAGATCTAGATTTTTTTAAATTCTATGACCATTAATCACTTGTACTTTTTTGCCAAAGTAGTCACATTTATTTAATATCTTTAGTTAGCATTGATAGGTAAAAATGTTGGTGAGAGTGCAGTGGAGAGCACGAGTGGATGGATGAGGCACCGAGGCACAGATGGAATTCTCAGCGGGATACAGATTTAT
>NW_008338715.1:9273524-9274044 GCF_000622305.1 Nannospalax galili | reverse complement strand
AGGCTAACTCCTACCAGGACTGCCAAGTTGGCTGACCTCTTTGTTCTGGTTCCGTTTGTCCCTGTGGATAAGACATCATACACCTCTCCTGGTGTGTATAGGGTTAGTTTGGGGATGAGAATGACTGGAGCACAGGTGTCCTCAATCTGTGGAGAGATGCAGGAGTATATTTTGGAAGAACAGAGAAAGAGCAGTCCCGAGGTTAGAGCAGTATCTTCCTTAATTGTGACATCTTGGCTTGATGAGTGGGCATTTAGAGGTTTGTGGAGTCCCACTCTGTTTTGTTAAGAAAAAGGGGAGGGGCAAGCATGGGCCTGTGTACTGGAAGTTCCCGGGAATACTGAGTAGTGGCCTGCTGAGTAACATTGTAAACTGGGAGAGGGAGAAGTGAGCCCTGCAGGGGGGCACAGAGAAAGTAAGTGGAGACATTAGCATTAGAGAAGTTTCTCAGGAGATTAAAGAGGTTATGAGAGTCGGGGTGTAAGGGTATTGAGAAAAAAGCATCTTTTAAGGTCTAATA
>NW_008338715.1:9270598-9271137 GCF_000622305.1 Nannospalax galili | reverse complement strand
GGCTCAGGAGCAGGGGGGTCTTGGGGCTGGGTTCTGATAGGGGGCAGGTTATCAGCTATGGAAGGATCAAAAGCAGAGTCAGAGGGGTAGGGAGGAGGGATAGGGGCAAAGGCCCCTGGAGTTTCAGGATCTTGTGGGACTGTCTTAGCCGGGAGGACCTGGTGGGAAGAACATTTGACACAGAGGGAGGGATTAGCACAGAGGTCAAGAAAGGCGTGGATGTAGGGTAGTTCAGACTGCTTGCCGTTACGCTGGCAGAAGTTTTCCAAATCTTTTAAAATATTGAGGTTGAAGGTTCCAATGTTTGGCCAACAGAGTTATTATCTAGTTTGTACTGAGGCCAGGAAGTGGTGCACAAGAATTTTAGGCGTTTTGATCTGATAGTGTGAGACAACCCTAGCTTTTTTAAGGATTTAAGAAGGCAGGTCACAGGCGTGAGACCCTGAGGTTTTGAGTGTTTGGTTCCCATAGCAACGGATTAGGCAGAAAGCGAAAGAAGAGTTAAAGACCTCAGCTGGTGGGTGGGGGAACAAAGAGGA
>NW_008338715.1:9269412-9269811 GCF_000622305.1 Nannospalax galili | reverse complement strand
AGAGGTCTGGGAGTGACCGAATTTGATTGGAAAGGAGATGAAAAGAAAACTGGCAGAGAGTAGTGAAGGGGAAAGGGGAGAGAGAGAGAGGGAGAGAGAACTGAAAGGAATGGGAGAGGGGAGAGAGATAGAGGGTGGAAGTGTACCTCAATGCTGAATCAGTGGTGTTCGCAGTGGCCAGTCACGACAAGCGAGTCTGAAAGTTTTACGTGCAAGGTCCCTTGAAGTAAGAGCTGGTTTCGGCACCATCTGATAGGTAGGAATGTTGGAGAGAGCGAGTGGCGTGGATGGAGAGCACAAGCGGATGGATGAAGCACTGAGGCACAGATGGAATTCTCAGCGGGATACAGATTTATTTCGCACAGGGCACCTTTCCCTCGGGGAAGGGAAAGATGTCAG
>NW_008338715.1:9259354-9269184 GCF_000622305.1 Nannospalax galili | reverse complement strand
TCTTAAGATAAGAGAAAAACAGCTTCTAAAATCTCTGGTTAACAGGTAGAACCTGCTTATCTTGTCTTTGGAGGTCAGAGGAAAGGCAGGCTGCTTCTCAGCAGAGTTTGTTTCCCTTGACTTCAAAGGTCAAGGTGCTTATCAGCTAAGTTCCCTTTTTCAAGCTCCAAAGTCTGTAGGTCCCTGTTGAGGAGGGAGGAAGCTGCTGCTGTTTGGAACCCTAACAAGCATACTGGACATGTGGCCTAGCTAACTTAAGACTGTTGGGAGTTGGGACCTCTTCCCTTAAATTTTTAGTTTTACTGTGAGTCAAAAGAAGTTGGGCTTGCAGTGATGTTGTAATTTGTGTCTAACTCTGTTCTCAGTGACAGTTGCCTGCTGTCCTTCAAGCTGGTTCAGAAGACTGATGAAAATTGTTACTGGGGAAAAAAAAAAAAAAGAAGTTGGTCTAATTTAACATCAGTTTACATGAGCACTTACTTATAATTTGATACCTATACATATAAAATATATATATTTGGAGACAGGGTCTCCCTGTAGCCCCAGCTGGCCTGGAACTTGCTATATAGACCAGGCTGGCCTCCATTCCACAGAGCATAAGCTCATGTAGTCAGTGTATTCACGTGCAGCCATATGTTACAGATTTTTAGCAACCAAGATCTTGTAATTATATTTGCTGAGAATATATCTCCTGTGGTTTTTATTATGAAAAGGAAACTTAACAAAAGAGCTCTAGAAAACATATATATCCATTGTTTTACATGTAGTCTAACTTTAATAAAATCTTACATTTGGTAGTTTCATATTAAGAAATATTTTTGAAAGAGAAATGATTGCTACCTCTTGATAGGTAGGAATGTTGGAGAGAGCGAGCGGGTGGCATGGATGGAGGAAGGCACCGAGGCACAGATAGAATTCTCAGCGGGATACAGATTTATTTCGCATGGGGCACCTTTGTCAGCCCACGGGTTGTGAGCTGGGACTTTATATATGGGGGCTTTAGGGTGTGGAAGGGGGGGAATGTTTGGGGGAGAAATCAGGGAGGGGGAAGCAGGTAGGATTAGGGTGTGGAAGTGTTTTCTTTTTCCTCTTAAAAGCTTGTTGTGATAAACAGCTTCTAAAATCTCTGGTTATCAGGTAGAATCTGCTTATCCTGTCTTTGGAGGTCAGAGGAAAGGCAGGCTGCTTCTCAGCAGAGTTTGTTTCCCTTGACTTCAAAGGTCAAGGTGAGGTCCCTGTTGGGGAGGGGGGAAACTGCTGCTATTTGGAACCCTAACACCTCTGACTATTATACAATTGAATATTTAGAACCTGTTTTGGAAGGAAATCCTAATCAAAATCTATGTTAGATTTTATAACTTACTGAAATATTTATCTTATTATTTTCTTTTTTTCAGGTGAGGAGAGGATTTGCTTTCATTTCTTTTTATTTTAATGAATGTCATTTTTTATAAACAATTAGCACTTAAAGGTTTTGTGAAACAATAGACCCAAAGATATTTTATAATAGCTTTTTTAGAAGTTTAGAATATTTGAGTATATAAGGCAGTATGTATTTATCAGGCCTTTTAATACATCAGCAAAGTACTTCTTTTTAAATTTTATTTATTATTTTTGTTTTATGTGTATGCATGTATTACCTGCATGTAGGTAAGTGCACCCATGTCATGCAAAGCCCATGGAGGCCAGAAGAGGCTGTTGGATCCCCTGGGACTGGAGTTATAGACAGTTGTTAGCTGTCATGTGGGTGCTGGGATTCGAACCCAGGTCTTCTGCAAGAACAGCCAGTGTTTGTTTGTTTGTTTGTTTGTCTCTTTTTGAGCCCCAGCAGTCCTGGAACTCACTATGTAGACCACGCTGGCCTCAAACTCTCAAAGATCCGCCTGCCTCTGCCTCCCAAGTGCTGAGATTAAAGGTGTGCGCCACCACACCCAGCTACAACCAGTGTTCTTAACCACTGAGCCATGTCTCCAGCCCAGCAAAGTACATTTGTAAACCTCCACATGTACATTTTAATCTTGCATGCCAATAATAATAATAATTCTTGTGCACAATAAAAATAAAGGGGAAGGAAAAAATAAAATAAAATAGTAAAAATAATGAGAAAGGAAATAAAAATAAAAAACTGAAGTGGCCAGTTAAAACATTGTCTTGACACAAACAACATATGAAAACAATTATCATACACACAATACAATTACATGAAATCCAGGCACACCAAAGAGTGAGAGAAGGCAGAAAGATTTTATCTCTAGTTCTTTAATATGTTAAAAAAAAAAAAGCTTAGTGACCTAAAAGAAAAGGTGAAGTTTGCCATGCAGACTTAAGGTAATATCTCTTTCCCTTTTTAAGAACTAAATAACTGATCCAGGTGTGGTGGCATAAGCCTTTAATCCCAGCACTCAGGAGGGAGAGTCAGGTGGATCTCTGAGTTCAAGGCCAGTCTGGTTTACATAGTGAGTTCCAGGTCAGCTGGGGCTACAGGGAGACCCTGTCTCAAAAAAAAATCTAAATAACTGAAGAGCTAAATAACTTAGATATCAGGTTTTATTTATAACTAAATAAAACCTGATATCTAAGAACTCTAAGAAACCTCACAAAGACCACGTGGGCAAAGCAATAGCAACTTGGCAAAGCAGATTTTACTTTTGCACAGGGTGCATTGCAGGGTCAGTCAGAACCAGTTTAAAAGAATCTTCTTAAAGAAGATTGTGTTGTTTGTGTCAAAACAATGTTTTAACTATTTTATTTTATTTTTTCCTTCCCCTTTATTTTTATTGTGCACAAGAATTATTATTATTATTGGCATGCAAGATTAAAATGTACTCAGCTGCCTCAGGCCACCAGGTTCAGGAATGCATCTGGAGGGTCCCTTAAACAAAAGTCTTACAAGGTGTGGTGGGATTAAAAGATTAGAATTTCTTAACAAAAAACAAGTTCTAAATTTTAAGGTTTTAAAAGAGAAGACTAATATTTAATGTTTCTTACAGTGAGAGATGCTTTTACATGTGAAACCAGCAGAGTTCCCCTTTTCTAAGTTACTAGCATAACACAAATCAGAGGCAACAGTATGGACAGTAAAGGAAACATTAAGACTTTAGGTTAAGAATAAGTAAAGTAGGCTGGGCATGGTGGTGCACACCTTTAAACCCAGCACTTGGGAGGCAGAGGCAGGCGGATCTTTGTGAGTTCAAGGCCAGCCTGGTCTACATAGTGAGTTCTAGGACAGCTGGGACTCTAGGGAGACCCTGTCTCAAAAAGACAAAAAAGAATAAAGTTGGGGTTTTTTGTTTTTGGTTTTTTTTTTGAGACAGGGTCTCCCTGTAGCCCCAGCTGTCCTAGAACTCACTATGTAGACCAGGCTGGCCTTGAACTCACAGAGATCTGCCTGCCTCTGCCTCCCAAGTTCTGGGACTACAGGAGTGTGCCACCACGCCCAGCTAGAATAAATAAAGTTTAAAGGCAATTATTCTGAACATGTTGCAGTTATCTCACTTTGTCTCAGGCTGTTCTCTTGGAGGCAAAAGACTGGCTTAGGCCTTCTTAGGGGTCAGCTGTTTTCACATACCCCATAAAAAGACATGTGTTGTTGTATCTCTCTCAGGTAACAGACTATTAATGAGTCTATGAGATTTTTAAGTATGTTTTTGGCCAGAAAAATAGAAGCAAAGGAACTCAAAGTGCTTAGCAGGGTAGATCATATAGGTGGCAGATGAGAAACTCACCAACAATGTTTCAAGATAGATCTCACCAGGAGAGTCCAGAGACTTCAGTACTGACTGGGACATAGCTGTCATGTGGTCATCATTAGGAGCTTGAGGAGTTCTAAGCTTACAGAACTTTACCCAAGACAAACCAACATTACTGGCTTCAAATGCTGGAGGGAAATTTTAAGAATAACTAATATAGGGGCTAGAGAGATGGCTCAGCGGTTAAGAACACCAACTGTTCCTGCAGAAGACCCGGATTCGAATCCCAGTGCCCACATCACAGCTAACAACTGTCCATAATTCCAGTTCCGGGGATCCGACAGCCTCTTCTGTCCTCCGTGGTCATTGCATGACGGGGTGCACTTACTTACATGCAGGCATAATGCTTATACACACAAAATAAAAATAATAAATAAAACATTTTTAAAAAGAATAATATAATAAAGACAATTTTAATGTAGACAGACATGAGCATTAAGGACAAAAGAGTTGCTCAAGGAAAGAGAAAATGAGATATATCCAAGCTTCCCAGAAGAGTAGTCTTTCTTAAAATAGGTCATAATAAATCTGTATATAAAGCTTTGTGCTAGGAGACAAAGAACAGAGGGTAAGGTCAGAGAAAGATGAGATAAGACTGGTCTTAGAGTTTATCTTTAGTTCTGATACAATCTAAAAATTTTTAATTTTTTACTTTTAATATTTTCCTTTATTTACATGTATTTTTCTTCAGAGCTCTTATTTTTGTAAATCACCAATTTTATAATTTTGTCTTTTTAGATAATTCCTTTTTTTTTTTTTTTTTTGGTCTTTTTGAAGCAGGGTCTCCCTGTAGCCCCAGCTGTCCTGGAACTTACAGTGTAGACCAGGCTGGCCTTGAACTCACAGAGATCTGCCTGCTTCTGCCTCCCAAGTGCTGGGACTACAGGCATGCACCACCACGCCCCGCGATAATTCCATATTTTAATTAAAGTAGACTGCCCATGTGATAGTTTTAAATTTTATTGCCTAGGACTTTTAGTCAAGCATACAAAAAAAAATTTTCTTTTGATCATTAAATATTCCCTACTGAGGGGCCAAGTTTTCTTTGGTTAGATCTCCTCATTTTTCCAAATACTTGCAAGTTGAAAGTTCATAATTATCATACATAAGGCCAGCCATAGTGTCAGGTGGCTATTTATCTTAAAAACCTTCCTCCTTTCTGCTTGTTTCTTGTTTTCATTTCTATTTTATTTTCTCCTGAAAAATTGCAAGCCTTCCTATGCTAGCTGGGGAATATGTGTTTTGGATCTGGTTTATGTGCTTTTGGGATGGATTTTCTCAGCTTTCACACTGAGACCATTTTCTCCCACTGGGCCTCGGAGTTATCCTGCACTTTTATGGAATGTGAAGGTCTTAAGACACTGGGTGATCAAGTCCTTATATGAGTCTTCCTGGGCAAGCCAATAAAGTTCCTTCTGATTCAGGAATGGGGTATGTTTATTGGATTTCCTTATGAGGCCATTGTCCATCCTGAGGAGATCCCTCTGACACCTCCACTCTGTCTCTTGTCTGCCTCTTGTCTTTGGCACCATCAGGATCAGACACTCATAATATTCCTAAGCTAATGGTATCAGTCAAGGTTGCAAAAAAGCCAAGAGAAATCACAGGGGAAAAAAATGCAAATTTAGGTATTGGAGGAGTGTCTGGAGACAAAGGCCAACTAAATAAGAACATATCAAAAACAAATAAAACCACAACAGACAAACAAAAACCAAAATGCCTTCAAATTCAAGAAGCCACCAATACTAAAAAAAAAAAAAAGCTTCTGAAGCAATAAAAAATGAATACTTTAAAGCAGACACTTTGAAAGCAAACAAACAAATAACTAACAAATAGGAACCTGAAAATTGGCAGACATACCAGTGGATTTTTACATTTTCTTTCACTTGTAAGTTAATGGAACATACTAATCAACCCTAAAACCAGCTGGAATACTTAGTATCTGTTTTTCTCAAAACATTTCTCCATTTCTTAGATTAGATATGGGAGAAGTGTTCAGAGGTGGGGGGAAAAAAAAAAGAAAAGGAAGAAAAAAAACTTACTGCTAGCAAATTTTAACAAATGGTCAGAATCAAACATACTTTATAAGAGGTTTGTCTGAAAGTAACCCCCCCTCAAAAAAAGTCAAAACCAAAATACTTTCAAAGCAAAAACCAAAATAGATAACCTTAAAACAAACACTTTGAAGTAAATCGAAACCTAAAAACAGGTACCAAACAAATAAACAACCAGCTCAAGCCAGGCGTGGTGGTGCAAGCGAGAGGCAGATCTCTGAGTTCAAGGTCAGCCTGGTCTACATAGTGAGTTCCAGGCCACAGGGGCTACAGGGAAACCCTGTCTCAAAAAAGACTACAAAAACTTTTAAAAGAAAAATAAATAAAACCAGTTCAAAATAAACAAATGGACTGTAGACCAAACCAAGGGTGGTCCAAGAGAGCCCCAGACCAGAAAAAAAAAAAAATGTGGGGCTGGAGAGATGGCTCAGGGGTTAAGAACACTGGCTGGTCTTGCAGAAGACCTGGGTTCGAATCCCAGCACTCACACGGCAGCTAACAGCTGTCTGTAACTCCAGTTCCAGGGATCTGACAGCCTCTTCTGTTCTCTGTGAGACTGCACAACACAGGTGCACTTACCTACATGCAGGCAATACACACATATACATAAAATAAAAATAATACATAAAATATTAAAAAAAAAAGAGTAATATAACTGTTACCACACTGGAACATGGGATTTGGGGTAACCTGAATCTGTGTTCCCAGGCCGTGGTCATAACATGGGATCCCAGGAATTATCTGCTTTTCATTTGAGGAGTTACCTGGATGGAAGCAGGTACTGGCATGGATCCATTGGGTCAGAAGTTCTCAGATCCCCTGGAACTGGAGCTACAGATGGTTATTAACCACCATGTGGGTGCTAGGAATTGAACCTGGGTCCTCTACAAAAGCAGTCAGTGCTCTTAACTGATGAGCCATCTCTCCAGCCCCTACATTACATTTTTATAGTAACAGAACAAAGAAAAGTCATAAATCAAGACACTTTTCAACTACATTGATGGATACATTCAGTAGGCAGGTCATGGGGGTGATGGAGGTTTCTACTATAGGTCTTAGATGCTATCTAATGACATTCTTAGCCTTGTTGATTGGTGAGAGCTGGTGGTCTGCTAAGTTAAGTTAATACATTTTATTAGTCACAATTATGTTCATTCAGAAACAGAGATAGTCAAGGTATAGCTATTTATGGGGTTAAAGATGTCTCCAGATAATTTGTGAATAGGCTCTGGATCTACAACATTCCAAACTCTCCACAGTCACTGATGTGTTCATCGGTTGGTCAGCCTTGCAGGAAATTCAGTTTAGATGCAGTTCTTTCTGGGAACCTTCTTTCACAGAGATAAACACGGTAGTACATGCCGGTAATCCCAACATTCAAGAGGTTGAAGCAGGAGGATCACTAGCTCAAGAGCAATCTGTGCTACATTATAAGACCTTTTCTTAAAAAAGAAAAAAAAAACAAGGGTCAGAAGTTTGGCTCATTCAGGTAAAGACATCTGCTGTCAAGTATGATAACTTGTGTTTGATCCCAGGGACCCACAAGGTAGAAGGAGATAACTAACTCCCATTAGTTGTCCTCTGACCACATGTGCACACACACACACACACACACACACACACACACACAAATCAATAAAATGTTAAATAAATAAATAAATAAATAATAAACAAGCAAAAACCAAGTACTATGGAAACCCAATCCAAACTTGAGGATCTTTCAGGAAGAGGAAAGAGGGAGCATGTCAAAGTGGGCAGACTAGATAGCAAAGGGCTAGACAGACACCCTGCCTAATCAAAGAAGACCAGGGAGTCACCTTGGCTGAAGGACAAAGGCAGGCAAGGTGGTGGGGAGGCCTACATGAGGCTACAGTCTGAAACGAGAATCAAATCAGGAAGGAGTTTAAGAGGCATGCTGGGGTGTCTAGCCTTGAAATCTGGGGCAGAAGAAACTCCTCCATGAATGATATGGTGAATATATTGCACAGAATGAATCCCTCACACATGATCAGGACATGTAGGAATTAGATACAAATTGCTTGCAGGAAGAGATAGTTATGCAGGTGAAAGTTGACTGGGCTGGAGTAATAAAATTTTACCATTTCTGTGGGTCAGAAATCTGAATGTTACTAGAGTTGTAGAGCCTAGGCCCCAGCTACCCTCACAAGTCAGGTTGGGCTGCCCATTCTCAATAGGCAAATTAAAGAGAAAAAGGTAATAGTGAAAAGCAAAAAAAAGAGAAATGTATTCTATATGGTCACTCTGGGGAAAGGAACAAAGAGGAATAGTGACCGTCCCCAAGTCCATCTTTGGAGTCTGACATGGGGCTTAGGTTTAAATGGAGGGCCAGAGGTCTACATAGCTCTTCAGTCTCACTCAGGGTATAGTCCCACCATCATCGTGGTCTGGGCTCTGGTTTGTCCTGCAAGGTGGTCTGACAAATTCCTCCTCTGACTGGTATCAGAGCCCCAGCCTTTTCCTTCTCCCAGGTTGAAGCTCCAGGAAACCCTAGTTTTCTGGGGTCTTTTGTTTCAATAGTCTGATACCTAAAGGGAGGGCCACAAATGTCTCTTTTCTTGTGTGTGTGTGTGAGTGTATTGCCTGCATGTAAGTGCACTCATGTCATGCAGTGCCTGAGGAAGTCAGAAGAGGACGATGGATCCCCTGGAACTGGAGTTACAGATGGTTGCTAGTCACCATGTGGGTGCTGGGAACTGAACCTGGGTCCTCTGCAAGAGCAGCCAGTACTCTTAACCACTGAGCCATCTCTCAAGCTCCACAAATGTCTCTTTAGAATATCTTCACACCTGTTTTGCTGGGTTCTGTAGTTCAGAGTTTCTCATAAGGAAGCAATTATGGGGTCAGCTAGGGCTCTAGTCATCTGAAGGCTCAAGTAGGAAAAGATCCAAGCGCACTTATGTATCTGTTACAGGCAGGTCTCTGGGTCTAGGCTGGCCAGAGACATTAGTTCTTGCCAAGAAGGCCTCTCCACAGGGCTGCTCATAATGGCAGCTGCTTCCCCCCACAGTGAAGGCTAAGAGAGAAGCAAATGAATCCCTTTGGATGCTAATCCTGGAAGTCACACCTGTCACTTCTGCCCTATTCTATTTGTTAGAAGCCAGTTGTTTGTCCAGCAAGGGAGGTGTACAAGGGGCATGAATACCAAGGAAGGAAACAATGAGAGAACCTCCCATGCCAGACCCCAAGATGAAGGGAATGCAGGCACTAGAGAGAACACTCTCAAGAAATTAAGTGCTTTCTCATGCAGTATTTGAAAAAAGGGCAGGGAAGGGCAGAAAGAATTCAAGTAGGAAGCAAGGGTAACTTGAAGGTCTGGTGAGTGGCTTGATCTTCAGTGTTTTTATTTTCATTTTTAAAATTTTTATTTATTATTTTTATTTTACATGTATGCGTGTATTGGCTGCTTGTAGGTAAGTGCACCCGTGTCATGCAATGCCTGCAGAGGTCAGAAGGAGCTGTTGATCCCCTGGGACTGGAGTTACAGACAATTGTTAGCTGCCATGTGGGTGCTGGGATTCAAACCGGGGTCTTCTGCAAGAACAACCAGTGTTCTTAACCACTGAGCCATCTCTCCAGCCCTCAGTGTTTTTATTTTTTAAGATTTATTTTTATTTACGTGTGTGTGTGTGTGTGTGTGTGTGTGTGTGTGTGTAAGCCATGTGTGCAAGGGTGCCCATAGAGGACAGAAGAAGGTGTTGGAGTGCCTCAAGCTACAGTTACAGGTAGTTGTGAACTGCCTGATGTAGGTGCTAGGAACCAATCTCAAGTCTTCTGGAAGAGCAGAGTGGCCTTAACCACTGAGCAATTTCTTCAGCCCCATATTTTTCTTTTTTAAAATTTGTTTCTAGGTGTGGTGGTACACACCTTTAGTCCCAGCACTTGGGAGGCAGAGGCAGGCAGATCTCTGAGAGTTCAAGGCCAGCCTGGTCTACCTAGTGAGTTCCAGGACAGCTGGGGCTACAGGGAGACCCTGTCTAAAAAACCAAAAAAATCTAACTTTGTTTTA
>NW_008338715.1:9238417-9259295 GCF_000622305.1 Nannospalax galili | reverse complement strand
AGAGAGAGAGAGAGAGAGAGAGAGAGAGAGAGAGAGAGAGAGAGATGTAAATGTGCATGTTTGTATCGGGGTATATATATGCTTGTGGAGACTACAGGTCAATATCAAGCATCTTCTTTAATCATTCTCAGTTTTTTGAGACAGTCCCTCAGTGAATCTAGGGCTCCTTAGTTAGACCAGGTCACTTGGGCAACAAACCCCAGGCATACTCCTGTCTCTGGTTCCCCAGCACTGGGATTCCAGGTCTGTTCTGCTGTGTCTGCTTTTTATGTAAATCCTGGGGGTCCGAACTCAGGTCTTCTACTTAGGTAGCAGGCACTTTGCCAACTGAGCCATCTCCCCAGCCCATCAATGTTTTTCTTTTGTTTTCAGACAGATAGGGCCCAGATTGGGAAAAAGTATAATTTAAGACTAAAATTATATTATTATGTTGTATTATACTACACTAATATTATATTATATATTATTATATTATATTTATTATATTATATAACTGGGACTGTAGCTCAGTTGATAGAGTGCTTTTCTAGCATTCATAAAGTCCTTGGTTCTATTCCCAGCACTGCATAAACCAAGCATGGCAGTGCACACCTGTTATCCTAGCACTTAGGAGGTAGAGGAAGGAGGATCAGAAGTTTAAGGTTATTGTGATAGTTAGAATCACCTAGGAGATGGGCCTCCAGGTGAGGGAGGGATCTTCTTGAACAGGATGTTTGAAGTGGAAAAATCCACCCTAAGAGTAGGTGGCACTTCTGATGGCAGCCCAGATAGCAGGAGCACAGGGTGGTGGTAAGGATTTACTTTTTGCTTCATTGCCTTGAAGTCTTGCTGTTAGTTCCTCTACCCTGTTGCTGCCACCATTACTGCCACCACTATTGTTATATTCCTTCACTAATATCAGAACCCATCTTCTTGCAACTTCCTATGGGCACCAAAGACCAGTGGTTCTCCAAACATTCAGTGCCAAGTTGGGCCTGCTGAGGCATTCAGCCTCAAAGACTGAGGAGCCAGATTCTGGCCTTCTCCAGCAGGAAGATAGCCATTGTTGAAATATCCAGACTACACAGAGTAAGCCAATCTAATAAATCCCCTTCTAATGTATTTTCATCAGTTTCATTCTTCTAGAGAACCCTAACTAATTTAGTCATCCTTGGCTATATGGAGAGTTGGAGGCCAGCCTGGACAATGTGAGACCCTGTCAAATACATAAATAAATATATAATGAATGAATGAATGTGATGGTTTGAATGAAAATGTCCCCTATAGGCTCCAAGTATTTGGACATTTTGTCCCCAGATGGTGGCACTGTTTGAGGAGGTTTTAGAAGGTGTGGCTATCCTGGAGGAAGCATGTCACTGGGGGTAGGCTTAGAGAGTTCTTGAGCCTTGTAGGATCTCCAGTTTCTCTCTTGCTTCCTGTGCCTGCATGATGATGTGAAAGCTTAGCTTCTGCTGCTCCTGCTCCTGCATCTCCAGCCACCATGCCTCCCTGCCATGATGGACTGTAATTCCCCTGGAACCGTAAGCTCAAATAAACTCTTCCTTCTATAAATTGCTTTGGTCAGTGTTTCTATCACAGCAACAGAAAAGTGACTAATACAATAAATAACAAATAAATAAATAAATAAATAAATAAATAAATAAATAAGAAAGTTCCACCATTCATGAAGCTATAAGAAATTGACACATTTTGAGCTGGGCATGGTGATGCATACCTGTAATCCCAGCACTCATCAGAAGGCAGAGGCAAAAGGATTGCCACAGTTAGACTAGCTTGATCTGCTGGTATATACAGCAAATTCCAGGTCAGCCAAGGGGTACATAGGGAATCCCTGTCAAATAAATAAATGCAGATAGATAGATAACAGATAGATAGATAGATAGATAGATAGATAGATAGATAGATAGATAGATGGTTGATAGATATAGATAGATGATGATGATGATGAAGATAGATAGATAGATAGATAGATAGATAGATAGATAGATAGATAGATAAACAATAAGAGTGTAGTGATACACACCTGTAATCCAGCACTTGGAAGGTAGAGGTAGGTAGAGCAGGAGCTCAAGGCCAGCCTGAGCCAAGTAGTGAGTTCAAGGGTAAGTGCTGGTGTCCTCAGAGGTCAGAGGCACTGGATCTCCCTGGAGCTGGAGTTACAGGCAGTTGTGAAGCATAGGATATGGGTGATGGGAACCAAACTTAGGTCCTCTGCAAGAGCAGTATATGCTCTTAAGTACTGAGCCATGTCTCCAGCCCACTTTTTTGGTTTTATATATTTCAGTAGAGGCTATGGTGTGCAACTCAGATTCCTCCCTTCAAGACTAAGGTTTCTACCTCCCAATTCCTGGGAATGTTACTTGCTGACTGCTCAAAATTGAATTCTCCAAGAAATTGCCTAAGGTCTGAAAAAGCTGTCACCCAGGGAAAGGCCACACCCAATGACAGGCAACCCTCCAAGAAGATAGCACTAACGCTCTGCCTTCCAAGTAAGGGACCCTTTGTCTAGGACTCTTCTGGCAGTAAAGCTGAGGTTCATGCTGGGCATGGTGGTATAAGCCTTTAATCCCAGCATTCAGGAGGCAAAGGCAGATTGAGGTCAGCCTCTTCTACATAGTGAGTTCCAGGTCAGCTGGGGCAATAGGGAGACCCTGTCTCAAAAAACAACCAAACCAAAATAAAACAAACAAAAAACAATAGCAACAAAGCCCCCTGAGATTCTTGTATGCTGAGAATTACCTCAGTTTTGAGACAACTGGAATGACTGAATTTAGATGTCAAGGTAACTAGATTAAGAAATACCCCAATTAGGGCTAAAGAGATGGCTCAGGGGTCAAGAGCACTTGCTGTTCTTGCAAAGGACCCGGCTTTGGTTCCCAGCACCCACATGATGACTCACAACCATCTATAACTCCAGTTCCAGGGGATCTGACACCCTCTTCTGGCTCCACAGGCATTGCACACATGTAGTGCACATACACACATGCAGTTAAAACACTCATATACATAAAATAAATTTTAAAAAATTGTTTTAAAGATATCCCAATAGCTATGTGCTATTTCTGGGCATGTCCATGAGGTAATTCTGGAAGAGACTAGCATTTGGATCAGTGGATTATGTGAGGAAGATACACCATCACCTAATACAGGCAAGGACCATCCCATCTGTTGAAAGCACAGAGCATAAAAAAAAGGCAGCGAAAAGGTACATTTGTTTTCTCTTCTTTTGCTGGATCATATCTTCTGACACTGAACATCACAACTCCACAGTGGTGGTCTGTGGACTCTCAGACTTGCACCAGGGCCTCCTTCCACAAGGTTCCAGGCCTTTGGCCATGAACTGAACCAGTTTGCAGAAGGCATATGGTGGGATTTTTCAACCTCTATAACCCCATAAGTCAATTTCCATGGTAAGTCCCTCCCTATATATTTCATATGTCTATCCACCTGGATTGGTTCTCCAAAGAACTCTAATACAAGTCTTGGAGTTTACCTCTGTGGTGGAATAGTCACCTATCATACACAAGGCCCTGGATTAATTAACCTCCAGCATTGGAGAAAACAAAACAAGAAACACTCGAGTACTGCCACTCCACTCTAGTCTGAATTTGAGACACCACAGATGGAGCCAACTTCAGGAGTTGGCTTCAATCAAGGTGTTACTTGAGTTGCAAGAGCATCACAGTTCAACTTCTGCTAAAGACCACCTTCCTTGGTCTCTTGCAGGTATTATTTCTGGAGTATTCCCCAGTAAACACAGCACCTGAAAGTCTCTGCCTCAGATCTACCTCTTGAAGACCAGCCTGTCATCTACAGATAAGTGAATCTTAATGATAGCAGACATGTCTCTTCCTTTCTTTCATGTGCTGGGGAGTCAACCTAAGGGCTCCCATATGCTAGGCAAGGGCTCTATCACTGAACTACAGACTCAGCCCTAAAATATATTTCTTTATTTTCTTAAATATGTGTCTTGCTGGCATCAAGCTCAAGAGCTACATTGATAGTATCATCTTATCTGCCCAATATTCTCTCCCAGTACTGACCATTCAGATTCTTTTTTTTTTTTTTTCAGGGGAGGGGGTGCTGAGGATTGATTGAACCTAGGGCCTCACCCTCTGTCCTAGTTTGTTTCTCCATTGCTGTGACAAGACACTCTGACCACTACCAACTTGGGGAGGAAAGGGTTTATTTATCTTACATCTCCCAGGCCACAGTTCATCAGGGAGCCCAAGGTAGGAACTCAGGGCAGGAACCTGGAAGCAGGAGCTGGAGCACAGGCCATGGAGGAACACTGCTTACTGGCTTGTTCCCCTGGCCCATGCTCAGCCTGCTTTCTTATGCAACACGGGCCCACCTGCCCAGGGGTGGCACCACCCACAGTGGGTTGGGCCCTCCCACATCACTCAACAATCAAGAAGATGCCCCATAGGCATGACCACATACCAGTTCAATATAGGAAATTCCCCAGTTGAGGCTCCTTCAACCCAGATGTGTCAAGTTGACACTAAAGCTATCCAGCCCACCCTCTCTAAGCAAGCACTGTGCTTCTGATCTACATCCCCAGGCCTCTTTTTTTGTTGCATAAGTCTAGGCATAAGGTTGAGTATGTTTTTTCAGCCAATTAAAGAATTAAAAGGCAGGAAAAAATAGATAAATCTCAAACCAGCAGAGAGCAAGAAGCAAACATCTTTATTAAAAAATAAAAAAAAATCACACATCCATACACACACTTACACAGAGAAATAAAGTAAGTGGAGGGGGAAATTCCTTAACAGAAAATCCAAAGCCTCTGGGAGGTCTTGAGCCTTTTAAGTGTTTTAGTGATGTCCCCTCCCCTAATTTATGATTGGTCATCTTCAACAAAGAAGTGGGTACAGACAGGTCACAACCCAAGCTGAGATATATCCAGGACTACATGACTCTAAGGAGCTTTGTTGGAATTAAGACATAAGGCCTTCCTGCCATATACCAGATAGAGAAGCAGCAGGAAGTGTGCCATCTTTATTTCTCAATGACCCTTTTGCTTATAGGGATTTAGTCCTTTACATCTTAACTTTTCATCTTGAGATAGGATCTCACTAAGTTGTACATGCAGGCCTTAGATTCACAGTGTAGTCTAAAATGACCCCGAACTTGTGACCCTCCTTTCTCAGGCTCCCGAATAACTGGGATTACAGGCCTGCACTACCAGGTGGGTGAGAATCATGGGCTCTTTTTTTTTTTAAATTTTTTTATTTTTATGTATATGAGTGTTTTTCCTGCATGTAAGTGTACCACATCTATGCAGTGCCCACAGAGGCCAGAAGAAAGCATCAGATCCCCTGGAACTAGAGTTACTTGTGATTGTTAGGTGCCATGTAGGTTCTGGGAACTGAATCCAGGTCCTCTGCAAGAGCAGCCAGTGCTATTAACCACTGAGCCATCTCTCCAGACCCGAGTCATGGGTTCTTGTGGACAGGCTCCTCCAACTTGAGTATCCTGTCTTCCACAAGATTCTAACTACCTTCACAGGTGTGGGACTGTGATTTCAATCTAGACCACTCAGAATCATTTCCTAGAAAGTTTCCATTCAAAATTCAAGAAGAGTTCTTTCCTGCAGCAGGAGATATAGTTCAGTGAGGGGACATATGTGGTTAAATCCCTAATATTGGAAAAAAGAAAGAAAGAAAAAGGAAGTCCTTTCCTGGGGCCTACCAGAAGTCATGTGGTCTGTGAGTAGGCAGAGAATGGGAAATGTGAAGTGTGGGATACCAGAAGTGTTTTAGCCTGCCTCCTCTAAAACTTTGAGTCCCACTTGCACTTCTGGTTCTCCTTCCAGGTGGGCCCTGCCATGTAGGCAAAAGCATCCTGACACATCATCATGTTAATGATAATTCATCAACAGCTGTACTGCTATTTATAGCTCATGTTTTTTGTAAATTTATCTGTCCTGCCTTCTTTCCTCTCCTTAATCAAATTAAGCTCCTCCTTCCAGACCTGTTCAAATGTCCCAAGCCCAGCAAAGACAAATTTCCCTGCCTCTCCCAGGCAGTTGCATCATTACACTGTGCACAAACATGTATTGAGCTCATGCTAAAGTTATGCTTCTGGCTACTGCTGTGCTAGCAGCCAAATCCAAAGGCAGAAGAGTGTGCAACAGATGAATACAGGCCTCCAAGTGCTTCAGCAGCAGAGTGGAGGAAGCCAGGCTGCCCCAGAAGTACATAATTACCATAGGAGGTGTTAAGCGTAATGACAGAGATGTTAAAGAGTGGAGCTGGAAGGTAGCCAGTCTCCCAGATGACCTGAAATGATCCCTGCCGCTGATAGGCTACTGTGGTCAGGCATCTTCTTCCCCTGTATCAAGGTGCAGCCATGTAACTAATAGAACAGGATGAACGTAGTAGTGTACCCTGTAATATTAGAACTTGGGAGATGGGAGCAGGAGGATCAGGAGTTCAAAATCAGCTGCAAATGAAGGTCAAGACTAGACTGAGAAGGTTCAGCGGTTAAGAGCAGTGATTGCTCTTGCAGAGGACCTAGGTTCCCTTCCTAGCACCACATGGTAGCTAACAACTGTCCGTTAACTCCAGTTCCAGGGAATCTGATGCCCTCTTCTGACCTCTGTGGGCATTGCACACATGTGGTACACTTACATACATGGCAGGCAATACACTCATACACATAAAATAAAAAAAATAAAAAAAAAAATTTAAAAGATTAATCTGAGCATGGTGGCATGCACCTTTAGTCCCAGCACTCGGGAGGCAGAGACAGGCAGATCTCTGTGAGTTCAAGGCCAGTCTGGTCTACATAGTGAGTTTCAGGCCAGCTGGGACTACAGGGAGACCCTGTCTCAAAAAGACGAAAAAAAAAAAAGACTAGACTACAGGAGATCCTGTCTGTCTTAAAAAAATGAGAGAGAGAGAGAGAGAGAGAGAGAGAGAGAGAGAGAGAGAGAGAGATTTACAGGCCAGTCTAGGCTACAGAGTAAGATTCTGTCTCAAACAAAAGATTAAAACAATATAAAACAATTTAAAAAATACAGAAGTTCAAACAGCAAAACAAGAAATCCCCTGTGGCTGGGTCTGCTATCTCAGGTCTGTAATCCCAACTACTGTGGAGGCCAAGGTAGGAGGATCACAACTGTGTTCAAGGCCTCCGTGGGCAATTCAGTAAGACTCCTTACCAAAATAAAAAGAAAAAAAAAGATGAATTTAGGGTTGTAGCTTAGGGGTAGATGGTGCTTACCCAGCATGAATGAGCATGAGATCCTGGGTTCAATCTCAGGACCCTTCCCCCACCCCTGACACACACATAGAACTACCTTGAACCAGGTTGGGTATGTTGATTCATGCTTGTAATACAAGAGCTGAGGAGGATGACACAGGAGGATTTGCAATGAGTTTCAGGCTAACCAGGGCCATATAGTGAGACTGTTTCAAATAACAACAATAAAACCAATCAAAGGGCCCCATGTTTTCATTTTTTGTCCAGAGTCTAGTTTTCAGATTCTAAAGGCAGAGACCCAGGGCACAGATTCAGTCATGGACATCTCTGATTTGTTAATATGAGGGAAAACTCTTAAAGTTTGAGGAGCTTTCTATTTTGTTTTATTTTGGTTTGGTTTGGCCTTTTGAGATAGAGTCACATGCCACCCAGGCTGGCCTCAAACTCACTCTATAAGGAGAATGGCCTTGAACTACTGATCCTCCTTCCTCTACCTCCCAAGTACTGGTATCGCAGGCATGCACCACCATGCCTGGCTTGAAAGCCCTAAATTTTCTTGTTTTTTAATAAATCCATATATACATCTGCAGATTATCTTTAATGATGACCCATGAACACAGACTAACACAGAATTATTATTGGTGGTGGGTCTCATTTTCCTTCTGATCTTTGCTTGTTACTCTGATCTTCATTTGATCCAAGAAACAAAGGAAGAAGGTCATTCTCTGTTTCTCATGTAGACAAAGCTATAAACACAAAGCTATGTCTTTGGGCTGGAGAGATGGCTTACCTGTTAAGAGCACTCGGTGCTCTTTCAGAGGACCCAGGTTCAATTCCCAGCCCACATGGCAGCTAACAAACATTCTTAACTCCAGTTCCAGGGGATCTGACACTCTTTTCTGACATGCCCCAGGCATTGCATGACATAGATACACCTACCTACATGTAGGCAATATACTCATACATAAAATTTAAAAAAATAATAATTTTTAAAAAAGCTAACAACTGCTGGGCGTGGTGGTGCAGGCCTTTAATCCCAGCACTCAGAAGGCAGAAGCAGGCGGATCTCTGTTAGTTCAAGGCCAGCTTGGTCTACATAGTGAGTTCCAGGACAGCTGGGGGCTACAGGGAGACCCTGTCTCAAAAAAGACCAAACAAAACAAAACAAAACCTACAACTTCAACCCCTCACAGCCTAGAAACTTCATGTTCCAATGGTTTATGTGCTCAAAGAAGAATTGTGAGACCAGCATAGAGCTTGAGCTTGTGTGATTTTAGATAAGCAGTGTCCATGTCTGTTGGGGACCCCTGTTTGTGAAGTAGCAGTCTCTCCATGTCCGGAAAGCTCATGAGCTCGGTTTCATATGCAGAAGACTCCTTTTCATCAGGGTATCTTCCTGGCATCTTCCTGACTCATCTTTTGAAGTGACTGCCACAGATGCCCTACCATAAACATAGCCTCTGGCTCTGGAAATGCCATGCTTTCCTGTGCGATTTTTCTGGCAGTCTAGCAGCCTGGCAGGAGCCCACTTCCATATGTAGATGGGGCATCCTAAAAGTACCTATCAGCTAAAGCTTTTACCACTACCCCCACAGTATAAAATATCCTAGTCTTCCCTCAATAATAGAGAGCTGGATCACTAGGAGCTAGGAGCTGAAACACTGAGACCTGAAGCCAAGCAAAGCCATTTAATAAAGAGCTGTAACATGGACTAAGCTGAGTCCCATGTCTTACTGCCGGCGATCCAGCCTCTCCGGGGGCGCTATCCTTCCGTCATCAACTCACGGAGACCTAGCTTTAGCCGCCCCCGCACTTTCCCGTGTGATCCAGCGCCGGTGGATCTCGCATCTTGAGGAAAGTGCACGGGTGAAATCAGGTGGGACCCGGCCGGGCAAAGCCCCGGCAGCAGCAGACTTTCAGCACTCAAGCGGCGGACAGCGACGCGGGACGTGGCATGGCAGAGAAGTCCACGGGACCCGGGCCGCGACTTTCCAGGTGTGTGCAGGGGGCCACGAGATACCTGCGCACCCCACACCTGGCGCCCAGAGCGCCCCATACATGTCATTGTGATACTTTTTGTTGTTATTGTTTTTATTTTACTTTTAATAGTGTGTGTATGTGTGTGTATGTGTGTGTGTGTGTGTGTGTGTGTGTGTGCTTGTGAGTGCAAGTACCCAAGGAAGCCTAGAGGTGTCAGATCCCCTGGAGCTTGGATGCTGGGAACTGAGCTTGGGTCCTCTGCGAAAACAGCAAGTACTCAAACCCTTGAGCCATCTCACCAGTCTGTGTTTGTTGTTATTGTTATTTATTATTTTTGTGTGTGCGTGCCTATACACATGAGCACAATGCATGTTTGGAGGTCAGAGGTCAGCTTGTGGGAGTCTGTTCTCCCTTTCCATCATATGAGTTTGGGGGATGGAATTCAGGTCATCAGGCTTGACTGCAAGTGCCTTTACCTCCTGAGCCATCTCACAGACCCCAACCAGTAATTCTTCTGAATATTTTCAGGTGAATTTCCTGGGGACCAGATGTGGCTCAATGGCATAGCACATGCTTGGCAACTCAAGGACTTAGATTTGATCCCCAAAACCCTGCCCCCTCCCTCAATTATTTGAATTTCAGTCTTAGGAAGATCTCATAAATTGTTGTTGTTGTTGTTGTTGTTGATCTGTTTGTTTGTTTGAAGGTTTTATTACATAGCTTTGGTTGATCTGGAACTTACTTTTCAGAGACCAGCCTGGTCTGCAACTCTCACAGAGCCACCTGCCTCTGCCTTGAGGGTGCTGGGATTAAAGGCTGAGTCACCACACCCACCTTTTATCTATTATTTTTTGAGACAGGGTCCCCCTCTCTCTCTAGTTCAGGTTGGCCTGGAACTTACTATATAACCCAGGCTGGCCTCTAATTAATGGCAATCCTCCTGCCTTGGCCTGCCAAGGACTAGGATTACACCACACACAGACTTAGATGTCTTTAAAAATATTTTATTTATTTTAATTTTATATGTCTGAGTGTTTGCTTACATGTATGCATGGGCATCACATATGTGGCTGGTACCCAAAGAGGCCAAATGAGGGTGTCAGAGCCCCTTGAACTGGAGTTACCAATTGTTTTGAGCCACCATGAAGATGCTGGGAACCAAACTCAAGAAGTGAACCAGCTCTTCAACCCTAATGTTTTGTTTTGGGGTTTTTTTTGTTTGTTTGTTATGAGACAGGGGCTCACTATGTGTTGTAGGCTGGTTTCAAACTATTAATTCTTCTGCCTCAGCCCTGGAGTACTGAAATTACCAGCATAACACCATGCCCACCTATAAAGTAAAACATTTTTGTGAACCAAAATAAATATCTTGTCTTTTAAAAAAATTGCATTTGTATATATTTAATGTGTTTATGTGTGTGCATAGAATAACACCATGTCATGAGGAGGTATGGAGGTCAGAAGACAAATTTCAGGAATCAGGTCTCTCCTTCTACTATGTGGTTCCCAGGGATCCAACTATGATCATCAAGTTTGGCAGGAAGTGCCTCTATGTACTGAAAGATCTTGCTGGCCTTAACTTTTTATCTTAAAAGGAAAAGTAAAATATTGTTATTTATTCATTCAATCATTCATATTAGATATCTACTGAGGGTCAGAAAGATGGCTCGGTGGGTAAAAGCACTTGCTGCCAAGACTGATGACCTGAGTTGGATCTCTAGGAGCCACATGGCGGAAGGAGAGAAGTGACTCCAGGAGGCTGTCCTCTGACCTCCACACACATGCTGTACCCATACACAAAATAAAGAAATGTAATAAATGTTTTAAATTTTTATTTATGTATTTATTTCAATTTTATGTGTCTGAGTGTTTTGCTTGAATATACATAAGTGTACCCAAGTCGTGCAATGCCCAAGGAGGCCAGAAGAGTGCATTGGATCCCCTGGAACTGGAATTACAGATCTGAAGCCAGCCTGGTCTACATAACAAGTTCCAGGTCAGCTGGGTTTATAGGAAGACCCTGTCTTTAGAAAAAAAAAAAAGTATAATCTTAATTTTAGGGATATATATTATCAAAGAAAGTTGATAAATGTATTTATACTAAAATATAAGGCTATAGAACATTATTTGGGTTTTGGGTTTTTTGGTTTTCTTAAGATAAGGTCTTACTACATAGCCCTTGCTAGCCTGGAACTTGATGCTATATAGACTAAGAAGGCCTCAAAGCTGGTGATCCTCCTGCTTCTGCCTCTTGAGTGCTGGGATTATCAACAAATACCATCACAGGGGACATTTTTTTTTCAGACAGGCCTTGCTAAGTCATTCTGGCTGCCCTGGAACTCATTATGCATATCAACTGGGCACAATAGCACATGTCTGTAATCCTTGCACTCTGGAGATGGAGGCAGTAAGGCTGCCAGGACATCGAGGCTAGCCTGGGCGACATAGTGAGTTACATACTGCCTAAGCTACTGTGTAAGAACCTGTCTCTCTCATACATACAAAATGGGCTGCAGGTTGGGGTTTATGGCCAGTTGGAGAGGAATTTGTCCTGATGGCCTAGAACCAATACTGACAAAAATAATTGTCAGAGTAATAATTAACACGCAATTTCTCATTTATGAGCTCCCCTGCCTGCCTACTTCATGGTCAGATTTCATATTATTTGAAGCCATGCCTTGCACATAGTAGGTACTATTGTTATTTGCTGCCTGCAAGCAGGTGTGAAGGAATGTATGAAATTATTATGGAATGAATAGCAGATATGGCCACTTGGAAAATCCAGTCAAATTGTGTTTGAGGTACTGGAGTGGAGTGCAAACAGGAAACCCTCAACCCCAGGAAGCAGATGCTACCCTGCTTGAGGTACAAACATCTTCATAGAAAGCCCCGGAGTTTCGTTTTCCACCTTGGTAACTATCAAAAATTTTAATCTAAGGAATTTATCTCCAAAATGACATCTGCATGACTGCCTGTATTTATTCCTGGCAAGGCTGGGGTTTTTGATAACTGTCTGTGATGTCTGCTCTATGGTGTTTCGCTCTAGCCTAACCCCTGTCGCTGTCAATTACCCTAGGAAGCTGCCCACACAATGGGGACTATTGCCTCAGTAACAACAGCCCCAGCTGAAGCATCAGCGCGCCAAAGTGGGCAGGCCCTGCTGAACACCACACCAGACCTAAGGGGACTTCCCAAGGTTGACTCATATAGAAACACAAGGTTTTTCTGTCCACTCAGAGTGCCCACTGTCACATGATTTAAGGCATCATTTCCATCTCAGATCTCTGTCAGGTCCCTGAGCTGCACTAACTGTAGGCAAATGAGTCCTAATATCATAAAGCTGCAGAGGAGGGAGAAGGGAGATCTTGGCTGAGTGATGGTGCTATCTTCCAGGAATCTTCTAGGAACCATTTCCACCTTCCACACTTACTTTACTAAATCGTTAAGATAGTTCAGGCTGGGGTTGGAGAGATGGCTCAGCAGTTAAGAGTACTGGCTGCTCTTACAAAGGACCTGGGTTCAGTTCCCAACACCCACATGGCTACTAACAACTGTCTTTAACTCCAGTTCCAGTGGATCTGAGGCCCCCTTTTGGCCTCCATGGGCATTGTACAACACAGGTGCACTTACATACATGCAGGCAAAACACTCATACAGTGTTTTAAATTTAAATAAACAAATAAATACAAAATTTTAACCAGGCGTGGTGGTACATGTCTTTTATGCCAGCACTTGGGAGGCAGAGGCAGGTAGATCTGTGAGTTCGAGGCCAGCCTGATCTACACAGTGAGTTCCAGGCCAGCTGGGGCTACAGGGAGACCATGCCTCAAAAAGACCAATAAATAAATAAATAAATAAATAAATAAATAAATAAACAAACAAATTGTTTAAAAAGCAGGGCATAGCTGGATATGGAGACTGATTCTATAATCTCAGCATTCAAGAGGCTGAGGCAGGAGGATTGATGCGAATTTGAAGCCAGTTGAGGATGATCGCAAAACACCAAACCAAGGCCAGGTACAGTGGTACATGTCTATAATCCTAGCATTTGGGAGGTAGAAACAGGAGGTTTAGGACATTTTCCTTGGCTACATAATGAGTTCCAGGACAGCTAGGGATACATAGTAAGATCCTGTCTCAAACAAAACCAAACCAAACCAAAAACAAAACAAAAAGGTTGGGCATGGTAACTCATACCTTTAATCCTAGCACTCAGGAGGCACTCAGGTAGACAGACCTCTGTGAGATCAAGGCCAACCTGGTCTACATAGTAAATTCCAGATCAGCTGGGGCTACAGGGAGACCGTGTCTCAGAAAACAAACAAACAAGAAAATACAGGGCCAGTCAGTATAGACTGCACAGAGAGTCGTCTCAACCAACCGAAGGAGGAAGGCTGACTGAGAAGTCCCACAATTATTACAAGACACTTGTTTTCTTGGTGGGAGTGATTTAGCTATTTGTATTATTTTAGGAAAGTGTTCAAATCCTGTCAGAATCCTATCTGAGAACCAGGTCTTTCCCTAGAGATAGTCTGCCAGTAAATACTATTGAGCCACTTCTATCTTAAGGCTATTTTTTGGGCACGAATTTATTAGACTCCTCTATTTTAGGCACAAGGTCAGTGTCAGGGGTAGAAGGCAGGTAGGGAAGTAGGAAATGGTTTTTGACCTTCCCTACTTTAACCCAGATAGGGAAAAGCAGCAAGCACAGCTTCAGTGAAATCACCAGCAGGAGGAACTTGAACTTCAAAGAGGACTCTGCTTCCAGCTAGAGGTCAAGGAGGTAGCTTTGTCTTACAGGAAACTAACCAGCCTCCTGGTAGGGTACTGTTTCCCAGGGGAGGCTTGGTTTCAGGCTGTTCCTAATGTATCATTCCAGAAGAGAAAGGGATACTGAAAGACCAGAGGGGAGAGAGAGATACTGAACATTAGCTAAACCAAGATGGTAAAGGAGCAAGAATTGGAACCCAGTAGGGCTGGAGTTGTAGTGCCTGCAACCCAAGAGATTGACTTATCACCTTAGTGGAGCACTCCAAACCACACCCCAAACACAATTACAAAGCCATCTTATCTCCCATCCTTTTTTCCTACAGTCCTTTAGCTTTTGAAAGCTATTTTGGCTGGGGGTGGTGGCACATGCCTTTAATTCCAGCACTTGGGAGGCAGAGGCAGGTGTATCTTTGTATTTTTTTTTTAATTTCAAACTCTAACCAGGGGAAATTCAGTCATTGAGTTACGTGAAGCACAACAGCCATGCTTAATGTCTGACCTCTAGTAATGGGGGACAGGGAGACTCATGACTCCTGGCCTTCTCCCTGGCCTTTCTCATCCAAAATGCCTTCTTAGCCTGCCTTTAATGCCTTCCTAAAATGTGGATCTTGTAGTCTTCCCTTTAATCTGTAGGCAGTAAACTTCCAATGAAAGCTTAAAACCCTTAGTGACATTCAAGGTCTGCTCTAAATAGTGAAATTATTGTTAGTATCACAACAGAGGTGGCAGTAGGTGTTATGGGGCAGGAGATGGACCCTAAGAGGGCCTACAAACTTTCTTACAGGAACAAGCAAGCAAAAGAACTTAAAGCCAGGCATAGTGGGTATAGGACTTTAATACCAGCATTCTGGAGGCAGAGGCAGGAGGATCTCTGTGAGATGGAGGCCAGCCTGGTCTACAAAGCAAATTCCAGGCCAGCTGGGGCTACAGAAGACTCTGTCTCAAAAAAGAAAAACAACAACAACAAAACTTGTAAGACCCATTGTTTCCCTGTAACTGGACAATATATTACCAGTTAACAGATGGATGCAAGGTATAATGAAGCCCTAAGATGCTTGACCACCAAAGCTTTCAGTGACTTTTTCTGAAATGGTTTCCCTGGCATCCAACTTGTTGTCTTCTGCCTCTGCCTCTAGAGTGTTGGCATGGGCCACTGTGCACCAACCTCAGTGACTTAGATTTCAGTGTGAGCCCTATACCTGAATCAGATTCGAAAAGAACCCCTCAGTGAATGAAAGTGAGAAAGAATGAATTTATTTGCAAAACAAACAAACAAACAAACAAATTCCCACTGAACTAGAGAGAAGCAGTCTTGGTAGAGGCCTGTAATTCCAGCACTTGGGAGGTAGAGGCTGGAGGATTGGGAGTTCAAGATCACTTTCTACCACAGAGAGTTGGTGACCAGCTTGGACTACGTAAGACCTTGTCTCAAAAAAGGAAAGAAGGGGCCTGGAGAGTTGACTCAGCAGTTAAGAGCATAGATTGTAGCCAGGCATGGTGGCGCATGCCTTTAATCCTAGCACTCAGGAGGCAAAGGCAGGCAGATCTCTGTGAGTTCAAGGCCAGCCTGGTCTACATAGCTAGTTCTAAGTCATGTAACACAGGCTGTCCTTCAATTCTCTTGAAATTCTGATCCTCCTGCCTCCACCTTCCAAGTGCTGGGATTTCAAGCATGTGTCATCAAGCTGTTTATATGGTGTTGGAGTTGGAGCCCAGAGCTTCACACATGCTAGGCAAGCACTCCACCATCTGGGCTACATCCCCAAGTTGGTAGTTTTTCTTTTCTTGGTGCTGGAAATGGAATCCAGGGCCTTATGCCTCAAGTGTGTTCTAACAATTGAGAAACATCCCCAGCCCTCAGCATTGGCACTTTAAATATTTTATTTATTATTTTTATTTTATGTGTATAAGTGTATTGCCTATATGTATGTGAGTGTACCCGTGTCATGCAATGCCATGGAGGTCAGAAGAGGGCTTCGGATTCCCCTGGAACTAGAGTTAAGGATGGTTTGTAGCTGCCATGTGGTTGCTGGGAATCGAACCTGGGTCCTCTGCAAGAGCAGCCAGTGCTCTTAACCACTGAGCCATCTCTCCAGCCCCAGCATTGGCACTTTAACCTATGAAGATAATAATCTAGGTGAAAGGAGACATGACTGACAATTCAACTTGAGGCAGTCTTCCTCTACTTCATAGGGATGTGAGCTCCCAAAGTGCCATGAGAACTATCCTCTTATACCTACTTCCTACCTCCCATGGGCCTCTTTTTTGCACAGGGAATGGAACTGAATATTTCTAGATTTCTGGGAGCCATAGCTGGTGCCTCAACAAACCAGGTTCCGCCTCTTGTCCTCAGTAAGCCAATGAAAGGAGCCAAATTATACTGAAAAGCAGAAAATGAAGATTTATTCAATATGGTGAAGAGGAACAAAGATCTAGTGACTCCCCATGTCTGTCTTCAGGGGTCCTGATGTGAGGGTAGGGTTTAAATAGAAAGCAAGAGATAGGCCAGGCATGGTGGTGCATGCCTTTAATCCCAGTACTCAGGAGGTAGCTAGATCTCTATGAGTTCAAGGTCAGCCTGGTCAACATAGTGAGTTCCAGGACAGCTGGGGCTACAGGGAGAACCTGCCTCAAAAAGACCAAAAAAAAAAAAAAGAAAAGAGAAAAAGAAAAAAGAAAGCAAGAGCTAGGAATAGCTAAACAGCCTGGCAAGCTGCAGTCTCCTGCCCACCTTGGTCTCAGCTCTACTGCCAGGTCAGTCTCTCTTGCAAGGTTATCTGACAAGTGTAAATCTTCCTCTAGACTCCCCCAGGACTTCAGCCATTTCCTCTTCCCACAGAAGATTTAGATTTCTTGGGGTCCATTCTTAGAACAGTGATAGCCAGAGGAGAGTGCAAGGGTCTCTGTAGAATATATCCATTACTGCCAGACAGGCCAGTTACAGGTTACTCTAGGTCACTAGGGCCTCACACTTGTTAGGCAAGCCCTCTGCTTGGCTGTATCACCAGTAGCATCTTACATGTTTCTTAGCAACCAAGGGGGCCTGCGTATGAGCTATGTTGTATTTGTTGGATACTTTGATGTTCCTGACACATTTACAAAGCCACACATCTGACTGTTCCAACCCACTTGAAGTCAAAAAATAGGTTCTATTCTTACTAATAAATGTTTCTTTCAGGGACTGGAGATGGCTCAACCAGAGCACTAGCTGCTCTTGTAGAGGACCCGAGTTCAACTCCCAGCACCCACATGGCAGCTAACAACAATTCCCTAACTTCAGTTCCAGGATTTCTGACACCCTCTTCTGGTCACTACATGTGGGCACTACATGCATGTGGCACACTTACATACATGAGCACTGGCTGCTCTTGCAGAGGACCAGGATTAGATTCCCAGCATCCACAAATGATGGCTAACAATGGTCTGTAACTCCAGTTCCAGGGGAATTTGATGCCTTCTTTTGACCTCCAAGGGCACTGCATGACACGGGTGCACTTACACATATGCAGGCAATACACTCATATACATAAAATAAAAATAATAAATTTAAAAAACAATTTAAAAATAAATGCTTCTTATACAAGTGAATCTGTACATTTTTCTTATTTGTCTTCAAATTATCACTAAACACACTAAAATGGCCTTAAGAAAAAGGGAAAAAGCTGTCAATATATAAAGTACCGACAAGGATGTGATGCTGAACCTCTGGAACTCACACACTGTAGACAGGAATGCCATACTTGCCTATATTTTCAGTTTCTTTTAGACACTTAACATATAATTCCAACATTCCATTCCTATTTTTCAAAGAGACTTGAAAAGATCTTCTTCACAAAGAACCTATGGGGAAATCCTAAAAACTAGGAACAACCCAAAAGTCAAAGGAATAAATAGAAAAACATAATTTTTTTTTTTGGTCTTTTTGAGACAGGGTCTCCCTGTAGCCCCAGCTGTCCTGGAACTCACTATGTACACCAGGCTGGCCTTGAACTCACAGAGCTCCTCCTGCCTCTGCCTTCCAAGTGCTGGGATTAAAGGCAGGCGCCACCGTGCCCAGCCCAGAAAAACAAAATTTTAAGTATATCCATACAAGGGAGAAATAAGCAGCCAGGGTTGGAGGCACACGCCTGCTTGTAATGTCAGCACTTGAGAGGTAGAGTGAGGAATTCAAGGTCATCCTTGACTACATAGAAAAGTCGAGGCCAGCCTGAACTATATGAGACCTGGTCTCAAAAGAATAAAAAAGGGTCAATGAGATGGCTCAGTAGGTGGTAACGGTGATTGATGCCAAGCCTGCTGACTTGAGTTCAATTTTCAGAACTCACATACTCACATGGTGGAAATTGTCCTCTGACCTCCACACATGCATTGTCACACACACACTAAATAAATGAATATAATTTAAAAATGTTTATTTTATTTTATGTGTATGAGTGTATTACCTGCATGTATGGGAGTGGACCCATGTCATGCAATGCCGAGGTCAGAAGAATGTGTAGGACCCCCAGACTGGGGTACCCAACATCCACGGGAGGCCGCACCCCAATAACTCAGTCCTCAGACCAGGAGATGCAACAAGCAAGAGGATTTAATCATTTGCGCAGATGGGCTCCTGCCTCACTCAGAGGGAGAGAGAGAGCTCAGCTTACAGGCGATTTTTAAAGGCAGAAACCACAAAACACAACCGGCAGCAGTGGGAGGGGGCCGGCAGCAACTGGCAATAGGGGGCTGGCAGCAACCGGCAGTAGTGGGAGGGGCCCGGCAACAGTGGGGGGGGAAGTCTCTGGTGATGTCTGGAGCATGAAAAGGTCAGCTCTTTCTCAGCAGTTAGAATTATTTTATTTCTTACTTCCTTGTTCTGAATATTCTTCTTTAGTCTGGGGGATTTGGTTTAAATCTACTTTAACCTGGGGGGCTTTAGTTTGATTCCATCATTCCCCCCTTTTCTTATGGCAAGATTTTAATCATAAAATCTATAGGTCTTCTGAGGACCAAGGCCTGAGTTATCAATATTACCCATTGGTCTCGTGGAGTTGGCGAGCCAAAATGTATGGCTTGTCTCAGGATTTGTCACCATTTATGTCAGCTGCATAGGCACATGAGGATTGTACCACCGGCAGGCATTTTGTTGTCAGGAGCAGGCAGATTTTTTTCAAGGAGTAGAGTCAGCCGCATCGTGAGAAGTTGTGTTACAGCTTTTAAGCAAGGTCAATGAGTACCAATGTGATGATGGCAACAAGGATGATCAAGGCTGCAGAGATGATGATGATGGCAACTAATTCCAAGCTGGAGTGGTCCATGTGCTCAGGACCTGTTGAAAGAAAAATATACTGTTTTCTCAAGGAGTTTCCTCCCTGGCGGGTATTTGGTTAACTTGTTTTACCAGTCTTTCAGGGAGCCATCTGGCAGCATCATGCTGTTATGAATATATACACACCGATCCTCTTCCCCAGATCAAGACTGGGTCTGGTCCATGCCAGGAATTATCCAGAGGATCTTTCCATTTTACCATGGCATATTGTTTTTGAGATTCAGGGTGCCAAAAACGATCTGCTGCAGACTTGCCTTCAGAGTCCAGGGTGAGGAAGTTCAAAATATATAAAGCATGATTTAACAAATTCCTTGGGGTACCCTTTGTAGGATACCACTCCCCTTTTTTAATTTTTTGTAAAGTATTTTTTAATGATAAGTGAGCACGTTCAACAATTCCTTGTCCTTGAGGGTTGTGAGGAATACCTGTGGAATGTTGAATTTGTAAAGTAGAGCAGAAATTTTTAAAAGCCTTGGAAATATAACCAGGGCCATTATCTGTTTTTAAACGAGAGGGCTTCCCTAGAATAGAAAAGCAATGTAAAAGATGAGCGAGACTTCCGTGAGGGTTAAGGGGTGAGGGGTCTCTCTATGACATAAGTTGGCCGAAGTGGTATTATTGAAGGCCCCTTGGATTGCTACACCCTCGTAATAAGGGGGTGCTGCTGTTAAACATAGCCAACAGGATTCAGTTAGGTTGGGGTCTGTCTGTCTAATGGCCTTATATGCTCCTTGGATTAGATTAAACAGTCGGTCCCCCGTAGGTGAAACCTTGTGACCCGGGGAGCTAGAATTCTGTTTCAACAAGATATCTGCAGGGGAAGTTTCAGAAAGGGGGTTAGAGATTAAAGCTGGTGGAGGATTCGGGTGACTGGGGATGGGATTCTGAACAGGTAAGATGGGGTTGGGGCCTATAGCTACTGAATAGGGGAAGGTGTCTCTCTTAATGGTAAATAAAAGGCCAGGATCTGTCCCCTCCTTATATATCCTAATTCCCCAAGAATGTCCCTTATCCCAATCTGTGACCTTCCTCCCTGCTATTGTGAATTGTATCCGGAGAGGATGGCACCATTTACCTTGACAAACCCCTTTAGGAGCATTTGGGCTCTTGTGGGAATAATTTGCTTTTACAGTAATATAATCCTAAGATGAGGATGGAGACCACAAGGAATCCCCGGTTGTTTCACATCCCCAACTTTTACAGTAAAAATAATCTCTTTCTCCACATTTGGAATTAAGCCACTTAGCACGATGGTTACCTGGGCAGACATAGAAGGTATGCTGATGCAACATGGTCCTTGCTTGTTCATGACACCCTTCCCCTGTTAAGTGGGGTCCTGCAAATGGGGGGTTATTTTCTGGGCTGGGTACTTTATCAGGATCTGTGAAGTCTGATATGTCCCAGGGCGCTGGTGCTCCTAAGGCTAATTTACACAAATCTGGATACAGTATAGGCCACCAAGTACCCTTGGGTGCCATCTTGTGGGTTTCAAACACTTCAATACCCCTCTGATTAATTACCCACCAGGTAGTCAGCACAGGGAGATGGGGGCTCCCTTGACTGGGGACAAACCTACAAACAAAAAGAATTATTAAGTATCTCTGGAGA
>NW_008338715.1:9236389-9238381 GCF_000622305.1 Nannospalax galili | reverse complement strand
GTGTATGGTCCTTTCCAGCGTGGTTCTAGGCTCCGAGTCTGATGCCTCCGGACCCAGACAGCGTCCCCGGGCTGGAAGGGGTGGGGTGCAATAGGAGTGTCAATAGCATCCTGATAGGCTGCAGCTAGAGGCTTCCAGATCTCCTGGTGAGCCAGCTGGAGTGCCTTCAGGTGAGCAAAGAGGGAAGGTGAATCAACAAAGTTAGAGATATCCGGGTCTAAGAAGGAAACTGCAGGGGGAGGGGTCCCATACAGGATTTCAAACGGAGTTAACCCACTGGGCCCAGGAGTGTTCCTGGCCCGGTATAATGCCAAGGGCAGTAGAGTCACCCAGTCTTTAGTGCCAGTTGCTAGCGAAAATTTAGTTAAAGCCTCTTTAATTGTTCTATTCATTCTTTCTACCTGGCCTGACCTCTGGGGTCTGTAAGCACAATGTAATTTCCAATTAGTCCCCAGTGCTTTGGCCATTCCCTGACTTACCTGGGAGACGAAGGCTGGGCCATTATCAGACCCAATTACCTTAGGCAGTCCAAATCGAGGGAAAATGTCTTCGATTAGTTTCTTCACCACCGTCTGGGCTGTTTCTTTCCGGGTGGGGAAAGCTTTAACCCACCCTGAGAAAGTGTCTATGAACACTAAAAGATATTCATAACTATATTTTTCTGGGAGGATCTCAGTAAAATCTATTTTTTAGTCAGTCCCTGGTCTTGTCTTTCTTTCTCTCTTACCAGATGGAATTTTGATCTGGTAGCATTTACCAGGGAACATGAGACACAATCTTCTACTACCTTTTGGACCAGTTGGTTGAGGTCTGGGAAATAATAGATTTGTTTTTTTTTTTAGTAGTGTCTTTAGTTTTTTGTGTCCTGAATGTGTCCACTGGTGGAGTTGGGAGATTAACTCAAGGGCCTTTTTTGGGGGCAGTATGATTCGATCCTGATATTTCCACATTTTAGATTCTGGGTCCAAAGTAGCGTTGAGCTTCTGAACGAGTTCCAGATCTTGTTCAGTATGAGTGAAAAGAACATCTCCTTCTTTTGTTTGTGTCTCAATTTCAGCCTCATGGTCTGAATGGGTGTAGAAAATACAAGTGCCTTCCGCTGCCTGACGGGCAGTTTCATCTGCCATCTGATTGCCCTGAGCAATCGGCCCCTGGTCTCTCTGATGTCCAGGGCAATGTATAATGCTGACCTTTCTTGGCAAGTACAAGGCTTGCAGAAGAGCCACTATTGCTTCTTTGTTTTTAATGTCCTTACCAGCCGAGGTGAGGAGTCCCCGCCTCCGGTAAATTTCCCCATGTATATGGGCTGTGGCAAATGCATAGCGGCTATCGGTGTAAATGTTAACCTTTTTGTCCTTTGCTAATTTTAGGGCCTGAGTTAGGGCTTCTAATTCAGCTCGCTGGGCTGATGTTCCGGCTGGCAGGGCTTGGGCTGAGATTATTCTTTCCCCATCGACCACCACCGCCCCCACCTTACGCTTACCATCTCGTAGAAAGCTGCTCCCATCTGTATACCAAGGGGCTGTCAGTGAGGTCTTCCCTGGTCCCATGTGTCTCTGCAAGTATTTGCTAGCAGTCATGGGGAATCTCAGTGCCTTTCTCGGTGGCTGGTAGCAGCGTGGCAGGGTTTAGGGTGGCAGGGCTACCAAACTTGATCTTTTCTGGATTTAATAGTAGTGTCTGATAATGGGTCACCCTGGCATTTGACAACCATCTGTCAGGAGGCTGTCTGATGATGGACTCCACTGCATGAGGTGTGATAACAGTTAAGGGCTGGCCCATAGTGAGTTTGTCTGAGTCTTTAACCAGGGATGCTATTGCCACCATGATTCTCAAACATGGGGGCCAGCCAGCAGCCACATTGCCCAGTTTCTTTGAGAGATAAGCTACTGGCCTTTTCCAGGGTCCCAAAGTCTGAGTAACGACCCCTTTTACCATTCCTTTATTTTCATCTATATATAAGACGAAAGGTTTTGTCAAGTCTGGCAATCC
>NW_008338715.1:9234411-9235342 GCF_000622305.1 Nannospalax galili | reverse complement strand
CGCGTCCAGGTTAGTTGTCCCGATATTCCAGCTTCAGGGTCCTTCCATTCAAAAGCGAAGATGGGCTGGCTAACCGGGTTCAGCCTCAGGCAGAAGAACGCATCCTTCAGGTCAAGTACAGTATACCAGCTGTGACTGGGAGGTACAGAACTCAGGAGATTATAGGGATTAGGAACAGTGGGATGGAGATCTTCTATCCTCCGATTGACTTCTCTTAAGTCTTGAACTGGTCGATAATCATCTGTCCCTGGCTTTTTCATGGGGAGCAGTGGGGTGTTCCAAGGGGATTGGCAAGGGTGAAGTATGCCCATTTGTAAAAGTCTTTGGATGTGAGGCCTGATTCCCTCTCGGGCCTCTTTGCTCATAGGGTATTGTTTGATTGAAACCAGAGTTACAGATGGTTTTAGTGTAACCACTATTGGAGGCTGGTTGTATGCTAGTCCTGGGCCTCCTGTCTCGGCCCATGCTGAGGGGATTTTACTTAGCCAATCAGATATACCAGGAGTTTTTGTTACCAGTCCCTCATATAACGGATGTTCATCTTCCCGCCGCAGGGTTAACACCTGTAGTGGAGCTCCATCTTTTTCTTTTACAGTAGCTCCCTTTGTAGTGAAATGGATATAGGCTCCCAACTTAGAGAGTAAATCTCTCCCAAGAAGAGGGTATGGACAGTCAGGGACCAATAAGAACAAGTGAGAGATTCGTCCTGTGGTAAGGTCCACTTTTCTTTCTGTGGTCCATCTGTGTGTTTTTCCTCCAGTGGCCCCTTGAACCCAGGCCATCTTGGAACTCATAGGTCCCTCAGTTGTTGTTAGGACCGAGTGCTGAGCTCCTGTGTCTACCATAAAGGTAGTCAATTGCCCCCCTATCTTCAAGGTTACCCTGGGCTCAGGGGGGAGCTCCTGGCCCCGACTTCCCTAGTCCCCTAGAG
>NW_008338715.1:9230239-9233349 GCF_000622305.1 Nannospalax galili | reverse complement strand
AGAGAGAGAGAGAGAGAGAGAGAGAATATGTTACTCCAAATAATAATGACTAGTGGGTGTGCTTATGGACGAGTACGTAACGTTGTCCAGTTTGTTTTTTTTTGCGGGGGACATGAATTTATCTGGGATTCATGCCTGGGACCCCCTATCCTTCCATGGGAGTCTTTTAGCGATGAGCGCCCTATGGCTTTTATTTGTTCGACCCGTGCCCGCGGGGCTTTTTTAGTGGCCAGAGAGAGAGAAAAATGGAGAGAAGAGGGAGATACAGAGAAGCCATCTTGTCTCCACCCATGCGGGCAGTTGGGGTCCGCTAAGAGGTCTAAGAGCCTTTGGCTTACATCAGGGAGTAGCCCTGACCAGAAAACCTCAATTGCTCTTTTGCCTTTAATGGTTCCACGTGAAGACTCAGGCCAAGAATAAGAGGAAGGAAAAAGGAGGAAGGGAAAGTTTAAAATAGAGAGCATTGAGAAAATTACAAACCCAGACCTCCCTCTATGTAACTAACACAACTATCAAGTATATATATCACATTAAATCACATTCGTGTGGGCTGGTCTTTCTTTCATTCAGACACATGCTGCACCCACCATTCTCACTTTTGGGATCCCTGAACACAGACACAGACAATACACAGAACAGAGAATTTCTTGGCGCACGTCCTTTAACTCAAGAACTGAAAGTACAGAGTGGGAGGGGAGTAGCCAAGCCAAACTCCCTTGTTCTCCCGGGGGAAGGAAGGCTACGCCGTCTTTCCCACTCCAGACCACTCCGGTCCTTAAGGCCAGAGTGTCAGAACCAGGGGCCTCTGGGCACATCAGCCACTCCCACTGGTTTCCAGAATACAGACTTACAGGTCCTGCACAGGCACAATTGTTCAGACGGAACGTTCCCAGAACAGAAAATGACTTACAGACATTAAGACCAAGACAAATCACAAGACGTCCTTACCTCCTGCTGATCTGAGGAAATAGGTCTGGGGGCAACTGAATCCTGGACGAGCCCCCAAATGTAGGACCCCCAGACTGGGGTACCCAACGTCCGCAGGAGGCGGCACCCCAGTAACTCAGTCCTCAGACCAGGAGATGCAACAAGCAAGAGGATTTAATCGTTTGCACAGACGGGCTCCTGCCTCACTCAGAGGGAGAGAGAGAACAGCAGCCCCAAGCTCAGCTTACAGGCAATTTTTAAAGGCAGAAACCACAAACCACAACCGGCAGCAGTGGGAGGGGGCCGGCAGCAACCGGCAATAGGGGCCTGGCAGCAACTGGCAGTAGTGGGAGGGGGCCGGCAACAGTAGGTGGGGGGGGGAGTCTCTGGTGATGTCTGGAGCATGAAAAGGTCAGCTCTTTCTCAGCAGTTAGAATTATTTTACTTCTTACTTCCTTGTTCTGAATATTCTTCTTTAGTCTGGGGGATTTGGTTTAAATCTACTTTAACTTGGGGGGGCTTTAGTTTGATTCCATCAAAGGGTTTGGATTCCCCTGGAGCTCGAGTTAAGGACGGTTCCTAGCCACCATGTGGGTGCTGGGAATTGAACCTCGGTCCTCTGCAAGAGCAGTCCGTGTTTACCTTAACCGCTGAGCCATCTCTCCAGCCCTAGAGTTTGAAATTTTAAAGGCATTTTACTATAGCAAGAGATCTATGGATGGAGACTCTTAATTTTTTTTTTTTTTTTTTAAGTTTTAGAGATTCTCACTATGTAGCCCTGCCTGGCCTAGAACTCCCTATGTAGGCCACTCAGAGATCCACCTGCCTCTACCTAGCATGTGCTGGGATCACAGGTGTGTGACACCACACTCACTGGGGAGGTGGAGACACGTTTGTTTCTTTGATTATTCGAGACAGGTTTCACTATATAGGCCTGCTACTCTGGCCTCTGAGTGCTGAGGTTGATTATAGGTATGTGGCTGAGGATGACCTTGAACTCCTGATGCTTCTGCTTCGTCTTCCAAGTCTGTGTGTGATTAGAAGACCAGTCTTCTAATTTCTTCCAGTATTTTAATGTTTTTTAGACAAGGTCTCTGGCAACGCTGATCTTGAACTCACAATGCCTTGAAGTCTGGATCCTCCAGCCTCATGCCCAGCCTGAACAATGTCTCCCAGCGCTTAAAACTAGACAAGTCAATGACAATACTTGTTTTTTTGGGGGGGGGGCGACGGGGGAGCTTTTTGAGATAGGGTCTCCCTGTAGCCCCAGCTGGCCTGGAACTCCCTAAGTACACCCGGCAGGCCTGGAACGCCCTAAGTACACCCGGCAGGCCTTGAACTCACAGCTATCAATCCACCCACCTCTGCCTCGGGAGTGCTGGGATCAACCACGGCCGGCTTTTTTGTTTTGTTTTGTAGTTTTGGTCTTTTTGAGACTGCAGTGACAATACTAGAAAAGGGGGCGGTCACAGCCTGCACATTTTTCTCCTAACTCTATTCTCATGCATGCTCTGCTAGCCTGGGAGTAACTTTTGCTATTTGCTTATAAAAGAAACCAAGCCGATGGAGCCCGATCCGCCCCTTTAATGAGTCCAGGGGTAGCAGAGGAGGTCGAGGGGAACTACGTGGGGTATCCCCGGGGCGTGCCCCGCCGGGCCCCCACCGTATCACGCCCCAGGGCTGAGGGGCGGGGCACGTATAGCGGCCACGCGCTGGGCCGGCCGAGGGGGCGTGTCCGCGAGCGCGCGCGGGCGGCGAGGGGGCGTGTCCGGCGGGCGGGCTGCGCGGCGTCCTGTGCTGGAATGTGCGGCTCCCGCGAGCTCGCAGCGAAACAGCCAACGGAGCGCCGCCGAGGCCCCGGGTCCCAGACCCCGGCGGCTGGGTCGGCTGGGACAGCAGGGCGAGGGCCGGTGGCCTGATCCCGCTCCTCGCTCGCACTCCTGGATCTTGGCGCGCCTCGACGGCCCCGGCGCCCAACTTTTCTCCCGACTTCTTCCCTTCCCCCGAAAGTCCAGCAACAAAGAAAAGTAGTTGGAGCCGCGGCGGCGACGCGGGGGCGGCGGGCACGGAGGCAAAGCCGGTAGGACGGCGCGGGCCTGGCGGCGGCGGCGGGGAACCGCGGAGCGGCGCGAGGCGCTGTCCAGGGCTGATCTGCAGATACTGCGGCTCGGGCGGCGGGCGGG
>NW_008338715.1:9225483-9230141 GCF_000622305.1 Nannospalax galili | reverse complement strand
GGTCGTCGGCCGCCGAGGCCGGGAGGGGCGGTGCTGGGGGCCGCGGTCTTGAAACTTCCTCCACGGCCCGGAGTCCGAGCCCCGCTACCCCGTCGCCCCGCGCCCGCCGCCCCCTCCCCTCCTTTCCCCTCTCCTCCCCTCCCCCAGTCCGGGCCAGGCCGGAAGGCAGCGGGGCGGCGCGGCTTGACTCAGCCCCGGGCGCGGGCGGTGTCGCCGGCGGGCTGGACAGCGATTTCTGCGGGCCGCACGGGCCGGACGCCGCGGGGGAGTGAAGTTCGCAAACTTCCGGGTGTGGGGGCGGCGGCGGCCCGCGTGGGGCCCTCGGAGCCTCGGGAGGGCGCGGCGGAGCCCAGGGCCTGGGGACGCCGGCGGCGAGGTAACTTTCCGCACGGACCGGGACTCCGGCGGGCGTCCCGGGGCGGGGGCTGTGGCCGGGGGGCGGCGGGGGCTGCGGAGAGACGCCGTGTGTCTCTCCTCCCTGCGCCATTGGGGTGCTGGGCAGCGCGGAGTCATCTCCCGCGGTTCGGTGGCTGAGTGTGCTACCCGAGCGGAGAGGAAGCGAGAGCGCCGGAGTTTGCTAAGAGCTGCTTTGTGTTTGGTATTTTGAGAAAATGGCCGAATGCCTATTTGAGTTTGGAATGCCGCCGCCAAGGCCGGCGTTGGTGGCAGCAACACGCAGGAATTCCCTGCAACACGTTGCTCTCGGGCCGTGCTTGCACGGTCTTTCCCAGAAACGTTGCAGTTCTTTGCAGGGTGGTGCTTAGGGTGCATAGGGGGATTTAGGAAAGGAGGTGTTGGGGTGTGTTGTGGAATCCTTGGTGCTACTGAACCACGAGACAGCTTCGGTCCGCTGTTCGCTGTGATGGCATTTGAGTCCAACTTTCTGTTGGGGCATGTAACTAAACGGGTTTGTGTTTCTACGCTTGGGTGAAGCGATTGCTTTTTGTATTTTCCGTTTTAAGTTTACTTTTAAGTACTTGGTCGCATATCTGATTTTTTCTGATTTGTAAGAGGACACTGAGTTCTAGACCAGCACCTTTGAGGCTGGGAAGTAGCATGGTTGAGACCATTTAAAAACTCAACTTGTTTTCAAGAAGGTGATCTGTAATGGCTTCCAGTAGTCAAGTAGGCCAATCAAGCACAATGCGCCAAAGTTGCTGGTTGACGCATTGAGTTGCACGATTATCAGGAAGCTTTAAAACAAACGACTGCCCTTTTCATGGGAAAAGGGGTCCAGGCTCCTCCTCTTTTAAAATTGGGGTCATCAAAAAATGAAAAGCCAGTGACTTTTTCACAGTAGTTTTCTTGTTCGTTGAGTTCTCGTGAAACTAAACTGCCAGTTATTTACAGGCATCCTTCCAGATTTCTTGGAGTACTCAACTCCTACATGCAGATAATTGGTTGTGGATTTCTGGGGTTCTCATTCAGGCTATTGATGGAACTGTTGAACGGGAGAAGTGGGGGTACAACAGCTCAGCATTTATGCTTTGAATATTAAGAGAAATTTTAAAAATGTTAACCACCAGAAAAATGCTTGACACGTGCCAGTCAGGTAGATTTAATTGCTATAAGACATGCATTTTTTCTGGGTGTAGCGATTTTCTGGGTATTCATTTGTTCATATATATGTTGTTGTGACTGCAGTAGAGAGAAGGGAGAATTGAAAATTCACAGCAGTTCTGCCTCAGCCTCCCTAGTACTGGGATTACAGGCATGGGCTGCCATACTGTGCACCCAACTTTATTTTAAAAGTTTTCAGTTAATGCAACTCATTAAGTTTTTGAGGTTATATTGGAAAAATCCTTGTTTTAGGAGCTTTAGGTCATGAGGGTTGTATTTAAATAGCATTTTTTGTTGTTCTTTATTTAGCATACAGCTATGGCCACCCAGGTGATGGGGCAGTCTTCTGGAGGAGGAAGTCTGTTTAGCAGCAGTGGCAGCATGGGCATGGCCTTACCCAACGACATGTATGACTTGCATGACCTCTCCAAAGCCGAACTGGCTGCACCTCAGCTCATCATGTTGGCAAATGTGGCATTAACTGGGGAAGTAAATGGCGGCTGCTGTGATTACCTGGTCGGTGAAGACAGACAGATGGCAGAACTGATGCCTGTTGGGGACAACAACTTTTCAGATAGTGATTCAGAAGGACTTGAGGAATCTGAAGTCAAAGGTGAAGCCAGTGGACTGGAAACCATGGAACTGAGAAGTTTGGAGCTCAGTGCTATAGAACCACAGCCTGTATTTGAGGCATCAGCTGCTCCAGAAGTGTACAGCTCAAATAAAGACCTTCCTCCTGAAACACTTGGGGCAGAGGACAAGTGCAAGAATTTGAAGACCAAACCCTTCCACTGTAAGCCGTGCCAGTATGAAGCAGAATCTGAAGAACAGTTTGTGCATCACATCAGGGTTCACAGCGCTAAGAAGTTTTTCGTGGAAGAAAGTGCAGAGAAACAAGCCAAAGCCAGGGAGTCTGGTTCTGCTGCAGAAGAGGGCGATTTCTCCAAGGGCCCCATTCGCTGTGATCGCTGCGGTTACAACACCAACCGCTATGATCACTACACTGCTCACCTGAAACACCATACCAGAGCTGGGGACAACGAGCGCGTCTACAAGTGTATCATTTGCACATACACCACAGTAAGCGAGTATCACTGGAGGAAACACTTGAGAAACCATTTTCCAAGGAAAGTCTACACCTGTAGCAAGTGCAACTATTTTTCAGACAGAAAAAATAATTATGTCCAACATGTCCGAACTCATACAGGTAAGAGAACCTCTGGTCCACTAGTATGACTGCTTTTATGTTTGTAGATTGTGCACACAGCTAAGATATACTATAGTTAACAAGGATTTGAGGGTCTAAATATAGTTAGCTCAGTGGTTAACCTTGTTTTGTAGATTGTGCACACAGCTAAGATATACTATAGTTAACAAGGATTTGAGGGTCTAAATATAGTTAGCCCAGTGGTTAACCTTGTATAGCCTATTGAACAAAACCTTCAAACTTTCCTACTCCTCCCTTGTTTTGAAACAGGATGTCATGGAGCCCTGGCCTGTCCTGACCTCACTGTGTAACTGAGGATGACCTTGAACTCCTCATCCTTCTGCTTCCACTTTCAAAGCAGTGGGTTTGCAGATTGCCACTATGCCGGTTTATGCAGTGTTGGAGATGGAACCCAGGTCCTCCTGCATGCTAGGCCAGCACTCTACTAGCTGAACTATACATTTCCCATTTTTATGTTTTAAAACTCTAAACTTGAGACATTTAACTTGTGGTATTGAGCTTTTCTTTTTGTCCCAGAAGTAGAATTTGAAAAATTAACTTTTTGAAAAAATGAGTAGAGCTGGGCGTGGTGGCACACACCTTTAATCCCAGCAATTTGGGAGGCAGAGGCAGGAGGATCTTTGTGAGTTTGAGGCCAGCCTGGTCTATGTAGTGAGTTCTAGGACAGCTGGGGCTACAAGGAGACCCTGTCTCAAAAAGTCCAAAAAAAAAAAAAAAAAGTAGAAGGAGGCCAGATTCCTAAGAGCAAACATACCCATGAGAATGTTTTGCATGTCCCAGAGCATACAGAGTTAGAGAACGTTACTAGGGAAGAAGCATAACTCCAGAATTACAAGGGGTTAAGATGTATAGCTCATCAGTGGAGTGTTGACCTGAGGCTTTGTGTCACCTCTCCAGTACCAAAAAAGAAAGTTTCAAAACTGTTTTGAGACAGTGTCTTGCTGTGTAGCCCAGACTGGTGTTAAAATCCGTGACTTCTACTACCTTCACCTATCTTCAGCCTACCTGATACTTTATTTTTTCCTTTTAGACAGGTTCTCACTATGTAGCTGTGACTGGCATGGAACTCTGTACAAAGACCACACAGAGATCCACCTGCCTCTGCCTCTCAGGTCCTGGGATTAGAGAGCTGGGATCAAAGGTGTGCACGGCCATTCCTGACTCCCTAGAACTTTTTTTTTTAAAACATGAAGAATTTTGTTCTGGCAGAGAACAAAAAAAGATACCTAATACCACTATCAGGGATGTGAGGGAATATTATTATATATGGGGGTGCACTGGGATCTTGTGGTGCTGAAAGTCTCTGCTGCTTCTCCGCTGTGAGTCCTTCTGCTACCGGGACTTTGCCCGGCCGGGTCCCGCCCTAATTTCACCCGTGCACTCACTCTCTGGATTCGGGACCCGTCAGCTGCCGGGTCACGAGGAGAGGTGTGAGGCGGCGAAAGCTAGGGTTCCGTGAGTCGATGATGGAAGGATAGCGCCCCCCCGGAGAGACTGGATCGTAGGCAGTGAGACACAGGATTCAGCTTTCCGTGTTACAGCTCTTTATTACAGTGACTCTGCTCGGCTCCAAGTCCTGGTGATCCAGCTCCAATTATTGAGGGGAAACCAGGAAACTTTATACTGTGGGGGTAGTGGTAAAAGCCCTAGCTGATAAGTACTTTTAGGATGCCCCATCTACATATGGAAGTGGGCTCCTGCCAGGCTGCCAGACTGCCAGAAAAATCACACAGGAAAGCACAGGAAAGCATGGCATTTCCAGAGCCGGAGGCCATGTGTTTTGTGGTGGCTACTTCAAAAAGACGAGTCAGGAAGATGCCAGGAAGATACCCTGATGAAAAGGAGTCTTCTGCATATGAAACTGAGCCCG
>NW_008338715.1:9203691-9225400 GCF_000622305.1 Nannospalax galili | reverse complement strand
ATAATTGACCATGACCTGTTTTGTAGTGATTTTAGCAAATGGCAGTAATTTGTCAGCAAGGAAATCTTAAAAACAGTGAGCAAGCATCAAAATAATACACAGTATTACCAGGGGGCAACAAGGGATAGGAGCCATGTAAAACAAGGGATTGCTAAGCCAACCTAATTGTCTGGTGGGTTGAAATCTTGAAAATGGGTTACAAGGTTTTTTGAGAATGTTAACATTGGTTTCAATAACATTTGATTCATTTACAAAGAAACAGCATTTTTTCTCAAATATCATACACCCTTCCCATATTTAGCAGTTATTAAGTCCAATGTTCTTCTGTTGTGGAGCACACCTTGGTGAGAGAGTTCATTTGCTGTTGGAGAGATTCCAGGCTTCAGTCGCAGATGTCATTGTTTAGTCCAGCTTGTCTCAGCCAGAGCAGAATCAGGTGTAGCTTGTAGCAGCTGTCGCCATAGCAACGCCTCCAGCATCCAGTGCAGGTTCGATCTCTGCCAGCAGAGGGAAGAAGATCTTTTTCTGCTGGCAGCTCCTGGGATGCAACTATTATTAGTACACAAAAAGGTGGACAAAGAGAAATTAACACAGTTTTGGGCTTTTCCTTGCTCTATAGGAAAAGAGGAGTGATGCACGCTGTACTGGGGAGGCTTGTTGCTGAAAATGTAACTGAATAGTTAGCCAGTTGTTTGAATACACTTAGATGAAAGTCAGTGAAATTTTTGCTGGATGCACAAAAAAGGCAATTAGACATTGGGGTAGGTGGTGAAGGGAAGAAAGTACATTGAGGTCTTCCAGGATATCTCTTCCTATGAGATTTGTGGCTATATCTGCAATCAGGGGTCTTATTTTGCCCCTGCAATAAGGGGTTTTATCAGCCCCAGTGTCAAGGAGGCATTTGAAAGGTTTATTGTTTATTTTTATGGTTAATTTTTGGATAGGTATTTTTTGTAATACTGGTTACCAATAATGTTTGTGGCTTTCCTCTTGTTAGCAGGGCTGAGGGTTGCCCTGGAAGGAGTTTAAAGGTGGCAAAGATTTGCCATCACTCTTATATTTAGATTTACAATCTCTTTTTCAGTGAAAGCCCCTTTTACAGTGAGGGCAGAGGGTTTTAGGGCGTCGAGTGGCAGCTGAGTCATTTTGGGGGCAATTTTCTTTCCAGTGTCCAGTTTCTCCACATTTAAAGCACTTTGAGTTGGATTGGGTTGTGACTACAAGGGCTTGGGCAAGGGAGGAGGCCTGGTACGTGGCAGTCCCAATGTCATGGGTGGCCACAATCCATTTGTCATAATGTTCATTTTTTAGTCCCTGGCATGCTTGTCTGTGCTCAGGGGTCATCCCTTCCCAGACAAGGCTGTTTAAAAGCATTGCTTTGGCTGCAGGATCTGTTATTTTTCTATCTAAACTTGCTTGAACTCTTAGTATAAAGTCTGGGAGAGCCTTTACCGGTGGGTTATGGGGGTCCTGAGACCGCTGAGGCTGGAAATTTTGAGGCTGGCAACTCCCATTATCTCTAAGGTTACACAGCTGCTCTGTGGCTGTAGGGCGTGGCTGGAACTTCACCACAGGCGATAGCAGAGCCACAGGGCACGGCGGTAGCCGAGTTGAAGGAGGAGGGGAATTTACCTGAGGATTTTTGGAAGCTTTTGAAATCTGGGCGTTAGTATCTGGGCTTGTTGAATCTGCTATTGGGCAGTCTGCAGGTTTTTGTTTTTTTTATCGCTTAAAAACTCTTTTATTATTTTCTGGTGCCTGTAAACTTTCCTCAATCTTAGGTGGGTTTTTTAAGCATTGCTGGATGGCTGCCATTACCGGGAAAAAGGAAAGAGGGAAATTATGCCTTTCTTGGATTTCTTTTTTACGAGCCAAATGCGAAAGAAAGTTCCATACCTCTGGATCAGATATGTCTGCTGATAGGATCCAGGGTGCAAACTGATACACCTCATTCCAAAATTTTAAGCTTTTCTTTTGAGAGATCTTAAGCCCTCTAGATTTAAGTAGGGTCTTAAGGGAACGAATTTGGCTTTTTTTCTGATGCGATGCTGAATTTCCCATTATGAAGGGAAGATGTTTCTACAGCAGTCAGACACTAGGGGGTTGGAACGTCTTAGTAAGTCACAAGCCTCTAGATCTGCAGAAAAAAAATGCCAGTTTTAAATCTTTTGTTCTGGCCGTGAGCCACCGTGAATTCCCAGGTGCTCGGCAGGGGCTAGTTAATTTAAATTCTCAACTGGTTCTAGCTGCGGCTTGAGTGCCTGGGGGCAAAGTAACAGAGCTGACTAGAGAAATCTGCCTGACTCCAAAGCTTACGTGGAGATCCCTGGAACTTTGGGGATTTTTCTAGCAGTGATAGAAAAGTGGGGTGAAGTGATGGTTCCCAAGGGGATGTGCCTGAAATTGAAATTTCAGGGGATCCCACGTGGTTCCCAGCACAGGCCTTCCTGCAAATTTGAGGGGCTGGCGGCTGCCCTAATGGCTCTTAAGTGGCCGTTGTGTTACCGGATTTTTTATATTAGAAAGATATCTAGATAGAGGTCTTTTGTCTACACCTGTGCAGGTAGTCGGAGTCCGTTAGGGGGTCAGAGGGGCCTTTGGTTAATGTCAGGGAGTGGCCCTGACCAGAAAACTTCAGTTGCTTCCTCTGTCTCTAGTGTTCTCACGTGAAGACTTCAGGCCGGAAACAAAAGGAGGAAATTAGAAGAGATTTTTATTACCCTCCTGGTGGGGAGGGATACTCACGAATCCTGCGTTTCAGTGGGTGCCAGCTCCTAGCTGGCACGAGATTCAGAGGCCCCATGTTGGGCGCCAGGTATGGGGGTGTGCTGGGATCTCGTGGCCCCTGCGCGCACCTGGAGATGCGGCGGGTCCCGCACCGCGTCGCTGTCCACCACTTGAGTGCTGAAAGTCTCTGCTGCTTCTCCGCTGTGAGTCCTTCTGCTACCGGGGCTTTGCCCGGCTGGGTCCCGCCCAAATTTCACCCGTGCACTCTCTCTCTGGATTTGGGACCCGTCAGCTGCCGGGTCACGAGGAGAGGTGCGAGGCGGCGAAAGCTAGGGTTCCGTGAGTCGATGACAGAAGGATAACGCCCCCCGGAGAGACTGGATCGTAGGCAGTGAGACACAGGATTCAGCTTTCCGTGTTACAGCTCTTTATTACAGTGACTCTGCTCGGCTCCGAGTCCCGGTGATCCAGCTCCAATTATTGAGGGGAAACCAGGAAACTCCACAATATTCATACCATGGGGGTGGTAGTAAAAACCTTAGCTGATAGGTACTTTTAGGATGCCCCATCTACATATGGAAGTGGGCTCCTGCCAGGCTGCCAGACTGCCAGAAAAATCACACAGGAAAGCACAGGAAAGCATGGCATTTCCAGAGCCAGAGGCCATGTTTTTTGTGGCGGCTACTTCAAAAAAACGAGTCAGGAAGATGCCAGGAAGATACCCTGATGAAAAGGAGTCTTCTGCATATGAAACCGAGCCTGTGGGCTTTCCGGACATGGAGAGACTACTACTTCATAACAGGGGTCCCCAACAATTATACACCCTACAGAAATTAAAAGGCCAAGTAAGCAGATGTTCCAGGGTTGTCTGTTCTAGATGTGTGCCAGCCCTTCAAGGCTGGTTTCTGCCCAGGCTACTCTTGTTCTTTCTCATCCATGGTCCCTTCTGTCACCAGCTTCATCCTTCTCCAGAGACCACCAGATTGTCTAGCCAAGTATCTGGCTAATTTAGAGTAGTTTCTTATTTTTATTTTATGTGTATGAGTGTTATGTCTGCAAGTGTGTAAGTGTACCCGTGCCATGCAGTGTCCATGGAGGTCAGAAGAGGGCATTGGAGCCCCTGGAACTAGAGTTATGGACAGTTGTTAGTTGCCATGGGGGTGCTGGGATTTAAACCTGAGTCCTTTGCAAGAGCAGCCACTGCTCTTAACTGATGAGCCATCTCTCCATCTCTCCAGCCCCAGAGTAGTTCTTTTGGAGACAGGGTCTCCCTGTAGCAGCACCCCTCCCCCCAGCTCGCAATTGAGAGTCACAGAGATCCATCTGCCACTGCCTCCCAAGTGCTGGGATTAAAAGCCTGTGCCACCACGCCTGGCCCTAGGGTAGTTTTAATTTGAACCATATCAGTTATGTGTGGCACGGAAGTCTGCTTTCAACCTTTGTGCGAGGGAGAGATACTTGTTAATATTTGTTTCTAGCCACCTTATAGGAGTAAAGATTCCAAGAAGGCTCTCTTTCCCGTGTTTTGAGAGTCTTCCTGTCTAGACCTGCTGGTGTTGAACTCACAGAGGTCCACCTTCTGCCTCTATCTAGAAAGCTGGAATTAAAGGCTTATCTCCAGAGAAAACTCTTGATATTGCAGTGGGGTGGGGTGGGGTGAGGCAGTGGGGGTGGGGTTGGGCGTGGGGTTAGATTTCTAAATTGATGCATCAGTGAATAGAAATAAATGAATATTGGTGGATGAGGTTGTTCTGTTTTCTTTTGTTTTGTTTTTGCGATAAGATAGGCCTCACTCTGTAACCTAGTCTAACTGGACTCCTGGCACTTTCTCAGCCCCCAGACTGCTGGTTTTATAGGTGTGAGATACCAGTGATTTTTTTTTTTTTTTTCAAAAATAACATTTTGGATATATAATTCACTTGAGCAATTCATTTTGAGTGTACAATAGTGTTTTAGATTTTAGCATTTATAGTGGTCCTGCCTTTAGTTAGTTTGAAGACATCACCCAAAAAAGAAATTGAAAGAAATTGAAAAATTGAAATCTTGGCTTGGGATATAGCTTAGGTATGGTGTATTTTTGAGGGTTTTTTTTTTTTTTTTTTTTGGGTTTTTTTAAAAAGGGGTCCCCCTGTAGCCGTCAGCTGGCCTGAAACTCACTATGTAACCCAGGCTGGCCTCAAACTCACAGAGATCCCACCTGCCTCTGCCTCCCAAATACTGGGATTAAAGGTGTGCACAATTAAGCCGCCCTGATTAGTAGGATTTTTAACCTAGGATGCACAAGTCCCTGGGTTTGAACTGGATCACCTACACACACACATAAAAACAAATAAGAAAAAAAAGCAGGAAACAAAAACCCACAGAAATAAAAACTCCTAAACTAGGCTTGGTAGTTCCTGCCTGTAATGACTACACTTAGGAAGTAGAGAGAAGATCAGGAGCTCAAAGCCATCCTGTTTGAGGCCAGCCTTGAGCTATAGGAGACTATCAGAAAAAAGAGACTTATCACTAGTGTGTAGTCTCTTCCGCATTTTTCCCTCTGTATTTTAACTCTCTGCCTCTACTTATTTTGTGGTATGGGGATCCAGTTCAGAGTCTACCACTGAATTTTCACTGATTTTTTTTTTTTTTTAGCCCCAGCTAGCCTCGAACTGGTTATATAGACCAGGGTGGTCACAGAGATCCTCCTGCCTCTGCCTCCCGAGTGCTGGGATTATAGGTGAGCACCACCACTCCAAGCTGAGGTTTTTTTGTTTTTTTTTTTTTGAGAGAAGTATATGTAATCTTGGCTGGCCTTAAGCCCTAGACTGCCCTCTTGCCTCCTGCCTCTATTTACTGAGTCACCATGCCCAGACTTGTTTTTGAGATAGTGGTTTTTCAGTCAGTAGCCCAGGCTTGCCTGGAACTCTAGCAGTCCTGCTTGAGCCTAGCAAGTGATAGGATTGCAGGTGTGAACCGCAAGGCCCTGGCTGGCCTTAAACAAAGTACTGTCCTTCTGCCTCAGCTTCTTGGCTAGAAGTGTCTACTACCATGCCTTAAGAAGGGACTCCTTTTTTTAAAAAAAAAAAGTATAACTGAAGCCAGGACAGTGTGTACACTTTTAATCCCAGCACTTGGGAGACACAGGCAGAGGCAGGTGGATCTCAGTGAGTTCCAGGTCAGCTGGGGTATGAGACCCTGTTTCAAAACAAAACAGTGTAACTGTTGGTAGTTAATTTTCATATTTCTGGTACACTTCTTGCTGGAGGCCTATTGACTAGTCTGGACAAAATGGACTTTTAGTATTGTACTCTGGATGACATGAAAGGGGCTATGGGATGTTGTTTGCAGGAGTTGGTAGTCCACCTAGAACAGATGCCGAGAGGTAGAGTGGGCACCTTGGGGAGATACTACTCTGATTAAGTATCTGATTCAAATAAATAATAAAATTTCTAGGTGAAATTCCATTAGAATAATGGTTGGGGATGGAGCATAGCTGGTAGAGTGCTTGCCAGGCATGCACAAAGCCCTGTGTTGGGTTGGATTCCCAGCACTACAAAAACTCTCCTTTGGTGGTATATACCTTTGTAATTCTAGTACTCCCAGAGGTAGAGGCAGGAGGATCAATGTTTGGGGTTATCTTTGGCTACAAAGAGAATTGAGGCCAGTTTGGAATAGATGAGACCCTGTCTGGAATAAAAAGAAAAAAAGACCTGGTCTGGTAAGATTTCTAACCCATAGCATATGTATTGAAGCTTTATAATAATAGCCCAGGCCTGGATGTGGCTCAGAGGTAGAATACTTGCCTAGCATGCACAAAGCCCTGGGTTCAGTCCCCCACACTGCAAGTAAACAAAACAAAATGAGCATAAAATAAATAGTCCAGTGAAACAGTTCTTCTTAAACTTTTTCCACTGGTAAAATATTTTTTGCCTAAGTAATTGTGAAACCCAGGTATATAAAATAGACATATAAACCAAATGTTTGCAGTTAGTAAATTATGAAGAAATCAATTTTACTTATAATTTGGCTTTCAAGACAGTTTTGCTGACCTCCAACTATCCTCTTGCCTCTGTCCTTTTTTTGAGACAGGGTCTCACCAAGTAGTTCCAGCTGGCCTGGAACTAGCTATGTAGACCAGGCAGGCTTTGAACTCACAGAGATCTGCCAGCCTCCTGAGTTCTGGGATTAAAAGCATGTGCCACCATGCCTGGCTTTTCTTCATCTTTTTGAGGTCTCACCAAGTAGCTCCAGCTGTTCTGGAACTTAAGTAGATCAGGCTGGCCTCAATCTCACAGAGATCTGCCAGCCTCTGCTTAAAGGCGTGTCCCAGTATTTATATGTGTAAGAGTGTTTGCCTGTATGTATGTAAGTGCACCAATGTGTGGAATGCCCACGGAGGCCAGAAGAGGGCATCAGATTCCCTGAAATCCTTATGTGGGTGCTAGGAACCAAACCTGGGTGTTCTTCAAGAACAGTCAGTGCTCTTACCCACTGAGCCATCTCTCCAGCCCCAACCCCCTTTTAAATTTATATTTATTTTTATTTTATGGGTATGAGTGTTTTGCCTCCGTTTAAGTGTACCATTGACTGTGGAGGCCAGAAGAGGGAGCCAAATCCCTTGGAAGTGGAGTTATAGATAGTTGTGAGCTGCTATGTGGTTTCTGGGAACCAAGCTCCAATCTGTGCTCTCAGAGGCTAAGCCATCTCTTCAGTGTTCCCACTCCCCCATTTTCTTTTTATTACTAAATATGGTTTTGAATGGGAACATCCCATTTTGTTTGTCCATTCATTAGTTGATGAATGCTAGGGTTGTTTCTACTTTTTGGCTCTTAGTAGTAACATTGCTGTGAACATAAATTAATACTAAACTTTATGTGAACATTTGTTTTTGAGACCAATGCTGGGACCAATGTCCCAACATGCTGGTTTTCTGTGGTGCTGGGGATGGAATCCAGGGCTTCATGTATGTTAGACAAGCAGAGCACTTTAGCAGTTGAGCTACATTCGCAGGCCCAGTTGTCTAGTTTTTTTCTTTCCCTTCTCTTCTTTGTTTTTTTGGTTAAAACCTGTTTTGTGTTTGATAGCCCATATATAAAAAGAATGTGCAGGTGGTCCTGTCTTTGAATGTCGAACTCTTTTTTTTTTTTTTTTTTTTTTTTTTTTTTTTTGTATTTTTTTTTGAGACAGGGTCTCCCTGTAGCCCCTGCTGGCCTGAATTGACTGTGTAGACCAGGCTGGCTTCCAACTCAGAGATCTGCCTGCCACTGTCTCCCAAGTGGTGGGATTAAAGGCACGTGCCACCATGTCTGGGCTGGAACTTTTTTTTAAAATTACATTTATTGGGACTGGCGTGGCGGTTTAGGGATTAAGAGCACTGGCTGCTCTTAGGACCTAGGTTTGAATACCAGTAGCCACATGGCTGCTAATAGCTGTCCAGAACTCCAGTTCCAGGGGATCTGATAACCCTCTTCTGACCTCTGTGAGCATTGTATAGCACCAGTGTACTTACATGCATGCAGGTAATACACTTACACATGTAAAATAAAAATGATTTAAAAAATCACATTTATTAGCTAGGTGTGGGCGTGCGTCTTTAATCCCACCCAGTATCGGGGAAGCAAAGGCAGGCAGATCTCTGAGTTTGAGGCCAGCCTGGTCTACAAAATGAGTTCCAGACCAGCTGGGGCTATTGGGAGACCCTGTCTCTAAAAGACAAAAAAAAAAAAAAAAAACCCAAAACTACATTTATTATTTTGTGTGTCCATGTGAGTATGTGTGTGGGTATACCCATCCCATGTGTAGAGGTCATAGGACAACTTTGGGGAATCTGTTCACTCTTCCACTATGTGGATTCTGAGGATTGAACTCAGGACAGGCTTGTTAGCAAGTGCCAGGTGGTCTCACCTGCCCTGAGTATTCAGTTCTTTAATATAGCGAGGCGTGGTGCTGCAGGACTGTAATCTTGACTGTTTGGGAGGCTGAGGCAGGATAACAAATTCAAGGTTGGCGTGGACTAGAGAGTGAGATAAATTTCAGTGAGTTATTGAAATTTGTGGGGTTTTTGTATTTGAGACGGTCTCCTTGTAGCTCCAGCTGGCCTGGAACTCAACTATGTAGACCAGACTGACCTGGATCTCATAGACATCTGCCTGTCTCTACCTCCCTAGTGCTGGGATTAAAGGTATGTGCCACCACGCCTGGCAATTTGACTGAAATTCTGTCTCAAAAGATAAAAGTGGTGCCAGGTATGGTGGCACTGGACTTTAATCCCAGCACTTGGAGGCTGAGGCAGGTGGAGCTCTAAGTTCAAGGCCAGCTGGGGCTACAGGGAAACCCTGTCTCAAAAAAGACCAGAGAGAGAGAGAGAGAGAGAGAGAGAGAGAATTGGTAAAGTACTTCCCTAGCATATACAAGTCTCTAGGTCCAATCTTCAGTACAGGAAAAAAATAAAAGTAGCATAAGGCATCCTGGAACTCACTGACTTATTTTGCACGCTGAGATTACAGGAGTGTATTACTTTGGAGTATTAAATTTGTTAACACTGAATCACTGGCATTTAAATTTTAGCTCTCAGTCTATTCCTTTCTAGTTGAACACTGGTGAGCTATTTTATAATTATTACATCACCACGTGAATTTTTAGCTTAAAGTAACAACATCCCCACTGATTTCTCCCTCCCTCCCTAGCTCCCTCCTTCTTTCCTTCCTGTTTTTTTGTAGACAGGGTATCAGGTTGCTTAGGCTGGCCTCAAACTCCTGATCTTCTCTTCCTACCCCCTGGAGCACTGGAATTGCAAGTGTGTGCTGCCCATCGTGCTTAGTGTTGCTGCGTTAGGCTAGCAGTTTTTTTTTTGTTTTTGGTCTTTTTGAGACAGGGTCTCCCTGTAGCCCCAGCTGTCCTGGAACTACGTGGACCAGGCTGGCCTTGAACTCACAGGATCTGCCTGCCTCTGCCTCCCGAGTGCTGGAACTAAAGGTGTGCGCCAAGGCTAGCAGTTTGAAATGATTGATTCTTCATTTGTTGACTTGATTACTTCTCTTTGTGCAAGAACTTGAACTCCAGGCTCCACATCTTAGGTAGGTCCCGCCAATGAGCTATATAGCCAAGATTGATTCCATTTATAAGAATCCGCGGCTCCATCTTGGGCATACACATAAGACATTTGCACACACATATGCATAGACACTAAATTAAAAAAAAAAATGAAGCAGGAATTTTTTTTCCTTGTCTATGTTAATTTTGGTGCTAGGTTTCAGCTCAGAGCTTCAGGAATACTTAGTAACACTGGGAGTGGTGGCACACACCTTTAATCCCAGTTCAGAGGCCAGCCTGGTTTATATAGTGAGGTCCGGGCCAGCTGGGGCTACAGGGAGATCTTATATCCCCAGCCAATATACTTATATTCTTATTCCATATAGTCCAGGCTTGCCTTGGGTTTATGTAGCCAAGGATGACCTTGAATTTAATCTGGGTATGTGCTGCTAGCTGAGATATTTTTTTGGGGGGGGGTCTTTTTTTGAGACAGGGTTTCCCTGCTCAGCTGGCCTGGAACTCACTTATGTAGACCAGGCTGGCCTTGAACTCAGAGATCACCTACCTCTGCTTCCCAAGTGCTGGGACTAAAGGCATGTGCCACCACTCCCAGCCTAAAGGTAAAATCTTTTTTTTTTTTCTTTTTTAATTTTTATTTTATGTGTATGCGTGTATTGCCTGCATGGAGGTAAGTGCACCCACGTTGTGCATTGCCCTCAGAGGTCAGAAGAGGCTGTCAGATCCCCTGGGACTGGAGTTATGGACAGTTGTTAGCTGCCATATGGGTGCTGGGATTTGAACCCGGGTCTTCTGCAAGAACAACCAGTGTTCTTAACTGCTGAGCCATCTCTTCAGCCCCCTTAAATTATTCTTTTTGGAGCTGAATTTTAATTCAGTTTATTGAACTCAGTTTAATATGGCCTAATGCAGTTGATAGGGATCTTCAATGGTCTTCAGCAGGATTAGACTTGTGACTTGACTGCTAACTTCAGGTTAGGCCTCTTCATTAGTTTCTTAGTTGAAACAACTTGTAAACCAAGTTCGATTCCCAGCACCCATATGGCAGCTAGAAACCATCCTTAACTCCAGTTCCAGGGGAATCTGAAGCCCTCTTCTGACTGCCGAGGCATTTGCACTACATGGGTGCACTCACGTACATGTAGGCAACACACTCATACACATAAAATAAAAAAAACCCAACCAACTCCAAGAAACAACAACAAAACGCTGAATAAGCTGGGTATAGTGGCGCACTATAGTCTGGCACTTCAGAGGCAGAGGCAGGCAGATCTCTGGGAGTTCAAGTCCAGCTTGGTCTACAAAGTGAGTTCCAGGCCAGCTGGGGCCACGGGGAGACTGTTTCAAAAAGACCAAAAGAACCCCCCTGCCCCCCCCCCCAACCCTAATACTAGAAGTAGGGAAAAAGAGCTCAGTAATCAAATGTTAATACTGCTTAGTATTGTTTTTAATTTTTTGTTAATATTAATTATTCATTATTATAATTTTACAGGAGAACGCCCATATAAATGTGAACTTTGTCCTTACTCGAGTTCTCAGAAGACTCATTTAACTAGACACATGCGTACTCATTCAGGTTGGTAAGAAATGGTAATGTTTTATAAAGAATTTTTTCTAGACCTAGAAATGTCATTTTATTTATGGCTGGTTTCTAATATGCTTTTGGAATTATAATGAAATATTCAGCATTCTGTTAGTTTGTAGCTATATTTAAATGGAGGTTTTGGGGTTTTTTTTGTCTTTTTGAGATAGGGTCTCCCTGTAGCTCCAGCTGACCTAGAACTCACTCTGTAGACCAGGCTGGGCTCAAACTCAAAGAGATCTGCTTGCCTCTGCCCCCCAAGTGCTGGTATTAAAGGTGTGTGCCACCAGGCCTGGCTAGGGCCCACTCTTAAAAAGCAAAGACAAAAATTGGAGTGGGTTTCCGGGAGTGGTGGCACACGCCTTTAATTCCAGCACTGGGGAGGCAGAGGCAGGCTGATCTCTGAGTTCAAGGCCAGCCTGGTCTACATAGTGAGTTCCAGGTCAGCTGGGGCTACAGGGAGGCCCTGTCTCAAAAAGACCAAAAAATAAAAATTAGAGTGGGGAGGAGTGCTAATCTGAGTTCGTGGGTAAAACTCCAGAAACTGAATAAATGTAGTTTGTGAAATTTGTTTCCATACTTTTCTCAGAGGTGTGTTTTTAATACTTGTCAGAACTTCAGTTTTATGACTACTGCCAGATATACATGGGACAGGTAAGAGCACTGGCTGTACTTACAGAGGACCTGGGTCTGGTTCCCAGCACCCACATGGTAGGTGGCTATATCTTTAATCCAGTTCCAGGGAATCTGACGCCCTCTTCTGGCCTCCATGGGCATTGCATATACTCAGTGCACTTACATACATGCAGGCAAAACATTCATACACATAAAACATAAATAAAAGTTATATATGGACCACAGCTCAGTTTGTCCCTTTTAAATTTTAATTTTTGGTTTATATATTTATTTTCGTGTGTGTAATAAAAATATTGTCCATGTAGCCCTAGGCTGGCCTCAAGTTTACTGTCTTTGGCCTTAGTCTCCTTGGTGCTAGGTTTATGGATGTGTTTGTGCCACAGTACCTTACTAGCTCATTTTTAACTATCCCCGAGATTCACAGTGATTGCTTGGTTCTTTAGAGTTTTAAGTTTGGGTTTGTTTAGTTTTGAGTTGATAAGTCTTAAATTTATTTCATTTATTATATTTTTTGAGACGGTTTCACTATGTAGCACTGGCTGTCCTGGAACTCAAAGAGATCTGACTGCCTCTGCATCCTGTGGGGCGTACACACACATACATAACACATACATATAAATAAAAAATATTTTTAAAACGTACATGTTTGGACCACTGAGATTGTTCAGTGGGTAATGGTGCTTGCTTGCTAAGCCTGATGACTTGAGTTCAGTTCCCTGTGATTCAACTCCCTGCAAGTTTTCTTCTGATCTCTACACACAGATTCCCCCCCCGCCCGCCCCCCAATAAGTAAATGTAGTGAAATAAAAAGTAAGTGTTGCTAGGTACTGGAGCATTCGGAAATCCAAAGCCAGCCTAAGGCCCAATACTGAACCTTGGGAGCATAATGAGATTGACCTCAGAAAATCCAAGCCCCCCCCCCCCCCCGCCAAACAAAACAAAACAGCAGAAAAACCAAAAACAAAGCACATTAGCTAGGGTAACCCTTGTTCTTTGGTGAACTACAACTTCGGAACAGAATAACCTCTATCCAGATTTAGAACACATACCGATGTAGGGCAAGCATGCTAAATTTTTGCTGTTTGGGAAGGGCTGTAGCCCTCTGTCCCTCAAGTATATGATTACCTTGGATCTATGCAGTCCAATTAGGTATTGAGATTTAGGAAATGTTGCTTGATAGAGTCGAGATACATTATGTGGGTGTTGGGACTGGGGAAAGTAGCTCAGTTGTGGAATACCTGCCTAGTGGTACCACCAAAAAGTAGCTTGTGCCCCAAAAGGAAAAAAAAAAATAGGTTTATGCTTCTAATCCTGGCACTTTGGGAGACTGAGGCAGGAAGATTACTGAGAGTTTGAGGCTACTCTGGGCTATATAATGAGTGCCAGACCAGCCAGGGCTACATAGCAAGACTGCCTCAAAAACAAAAAACAAATGGATTCTGGATTACATACAATTAGAAGAAAGGAATATAAAATATATTTTTTAAAAAACTGTCTGAGGGGCTGGAGAGATGAATTAGCAATTAGGAACACTGGCTGCTCTTACAGAGGACCTGGGTTTGATTCCCAGCACCCACATGGCGACTAACAACCATTTGTAACTCCAGTTCCACAGGATCCAGCGCCCTCTTCTGACCTCTCTGGGCACTGCACAACACGGGTGTACCTACTTGCATGCAAACGATACACTCATACACATAAAATTAAAAAAAATAATAGTGTCTGAGCAGATGTGGTGTCACATGCAAACCTTTCGTCCCAGTACTCAGGAGGCAGAGGCAGATGGATCTTTCTTTAATATGGAGGCCAGTCTGGGGCTACTGGAAAACCTTGTCTTTAAAAAAAATAGTGTCTATAGGCTGGGTGGTGGTGGTGTGCCCCTGTAATCCTAGCACTTGGAAAAGACGTTTGAAGCTGGTCTGGTCTGCTTAGCAAGTTCCAGACCAGCCAGGACCCTCTGACAAGACCTTTCCTTAAAAAAAAAAAAAAAAAAAAAGTCTGGAGAGATGGATGGCTCGGGTTCAGAGCAAGAGTTCAGGCGACTCAACTGTCTCTTAACTCCTGTTCCAGGGGATCTGATGCCCTCCTCTGGCTTCCAGAAGCATTGTGTGCACACGGTACACTTAATATATGCAGGCAAAATATTTATACACATAAAACCTTTTTTTTTTTTTTTGGTTCTTTTTGAGACAGGGTCTCTCTGTAGCCCCAGCTGTCCTGGAACTCGCTATGTAGACCAGGCTGGCCTTTGACTCAGAGGTCCGCCTGCCTCTGCCTCCAAAGTGCTGGGATTAAAGGCATGTGCCATCACGCCTGGCCAAAATATTTTTTTAAAAAAATATGATTTATTGCTGGGCATGGTGGCGCACGCCTTTAATCCCAACACTCAGGAGGCAGAGGCAGGCGGATCTCCAAGTTTGAGGCCAGCCTGGTCTATATAGTGAGTTCCAGGACAGCTGGGGCTACAGGGAGACCCTGTCTCAAAGACAAAAAAAAAAAATGTATTGAATTTCACACAGGCATATAAGCATGTAAGGTGTTTTGACCAAATCCATTGCCCACTCTCTCCCCTCCATCTCCCATATCTCCCCACCACTTTTTCTGATAATTTCATGTACTCTTTCATCTTTTTTTTTTTGCTTTTTGAGACAGGGTCTCCCTGTACAAAAAGAAAGTCCTTGACTGGTGAATAGATGTGAAGGAGAAGTAAAAGCAAGAGTAATTAGTATTACAAGTTCTAGACAGGGAACTAGAAAAAAGTCAAAACAGGGCTATTTTCAAACATTCATATGAAAGTCCATTGCTTCCAAAAGCATCCCTCTATTGGGTCCCTTCCTCATTTTTCTTTTGTCTGCTTTCAAGCATTTTGATGATAGCTGTTGAAGTGGTTAGAATCAGTATCAGTTCCTTTCAAGAGCTTCTGGATAGAGGAAAAAAACAAATTTGGCCATCATTTTAGAACAATAGCTGGTTGTCTCCCTTAGCTACAGTAGGTGGGCACTACAGGATTGCAGACCAAGATTTGAAGTCCTATATCTGAGCAGCACTTTCTGATTCAGAACAAAATCATCAATGAGAAATGTTTAAATAACTTTAAAAAATATTTTATTTATTATGTGTATGAGTATATTGCCTGCATGTATGTGAGTGCACCTGTGTCATGCAGTGCCTCGGAGGTCAGAAGAGGGCTTCAGAATCTCCTGGAACTGGAATTAAGGGATGGTTCGTAGCTCCCATGTAGGTGCTGGGAATTGAACCTGGGTTCTTTACAAGAGCATTCTGTGCTTTTAACCTCTGAACCATCTCTCCAGCCCCCTAAATAACTTCTTATACAGACTTAAGCCTAATATCTGAGAGGTGTAACTCCTTGAACTCTTAAAAGAAATATGCTGATGATTTTACTCTTTGGTTATACTTTCCTTTTGGGTGTTTAAGACCATACAGTTGGTCCAAATAAATCAGTTTATATTTACACTTAAGGTCCTTTGAGGATCTGTTCCTCAGGGGTCATATTGGCTTGGGAGGAGCCCCTGGCTCCTTTTACCAGTTCCATTTATGTAAAGATAAGTCAAAGGTCCTACTTGACCATGGCTGGCTTCACTTGGAAGCATGGAGGAAATGTTTCCTCTGAGGTGACTCTCCTCTTTGTAGACTGGACACTGGTTCAAGTCCATCTGGTGGGGTCTCCATGGCCTCTCTGAACAAGAGGACAGGTGACTCACCACAGTTATAGGGCATTTGGAGAGATGTTCCATAGTCCCCTGGAACTTAGTTGAACTTGGAGGGCAAGGGGCAAAAATGTCCTTTAAGTCCCTCTGACCCAGATTAGTATAGGCCTCAAAGTATGGCTGTCAAACATCCAATAAGGTTAGTTCCACCAGTCTGGGTGTGCTATGTAGATGAAGCTTGGGTAAAAAAACCAAATGTTCTCAGATAAACCTTGACTCCGTATATATTTTGTTCCTTAAACTACTTGTCTGAGCTATGTATGACCTTAGAAAATTTAAGATTATGTGTATATTATTTTTGTCTCACCCTTTATATATCATAACAAACCTACACAGACCTTTATCACTTGCTTAGGCTTTCTCATTTTTTCTATTTTGGAAAATGTCTCCATTCTCATATCCTTTTAACATCTTTTACATTCTCATTTTCTTTTTTTTAAATAATGATAAGACATAATAACATTAACAAATAAATTTTCCATCTGTTGTGAGAATTCTTTTCCTTGGGATACTAAGCAATGCTTATTCCCTTTTAAGGTTCTAGTGTCAAACCAATGTTTAATTAAAGTTTTACTGGGGAACCAATGAATTTACTGACCTTGCTTACTGAGATAACTGAGGGGTTGCTGAAGTGTATATGTGACCTGAAGGTATGCACACTAGAAAGCCTTTACCTAGCATGGTTCAAGCCTTCTCTTCCTAGCCTTCCCCAGGTTGTATACTTTAGCCCTCCCCAAATCTAGGAGACCATGTGTGATTAGGGCCAGATTACATACAGTTGGCTGGGAAGAGTGGCTAGATATTCTGGTGAGGGTCCAATGACCCTGTTTGCTCCTTTAATGAGGGAGCACAGCCAGATTGTGATGATGTTTAGCAATCAAGGCACCACTAAAGTCACAATGATGGTAGTTATTTCACACAGAAGACCGCTGTACAGCATCACCTTATTAAAAGGACATAGAATTTGCTGGGCATGGTGGTGCATGTCTTTAATCCCAGCACTTGGGAGGCAGAGGCAGGCGGATCTCTGTGAGTTCAAGGCCAGCCTGGTCTACATAGTGAGTTCTAGGCTACCTGGGGCTACAGGGAGACCCTGTCTCAAAAAGACCAAAATAAATAAAATAATATTTCTCGTTTGACAATACTAAAAAAATTAAAAATAAAAGGGCATAGAATTTAAAAGGATTCGGTACTAGGATCCACAAATGAGGGAGAACATACATCTTATTTTTCTAAGTCTGTGTTACTTCACTTAGTATAACAGTTTCTAGATCCATCCATTTACCTGCAAATTTCATTATTTCATCTTTACTGCTGAATAGAAGAACTCCATTGTGTATATATACCACATTTTTATTAACTACTCATCAATTGACAGACACTTAGGTTATTCCATCTCTTAGCTATTGTGAAAAGAGCAGCAACAAACATGGTTGTACAAATGTATCTACAATAGGATGAGTCCTTTGGGTATGTGCAGGTAAAAATGGTAGGTTCATTTTTAGTTTTTTAAGCCTTCTCCACTCTGTTTTCCATAGGGGTTGCATGAGTTTGCAATCCCACAAGCAGTAAATGAGCATTCCCCTTTCTCCACATCCTCACCAGCATTTGGTATCATTTGTTCTCTTGATCCAACTGGTCCGATTGGGGTAAGGTGATACCTTAGGGTGGTTTTAATTTGTATTTCCTTACTTACTAACAATGTTGAACACTTTGAGATGTATCTTAGCCATCTTTCTTTGAGAACTCTCTGTTTAGATCTTCAGCCCATCTTTTAATTGGGTCATTTGGTTTCTTGCTTCTTTGTTTTTTGAGTTCTTTATATATTCTGGATGTTAAACCTCTGTCAAATGTGTCACTGGTGAAGATTTTTTCCCACTCTGGGTTTTCTCTTCACTTTTTTGTTTCTTTTGCTGTACAGAAGCTTTTTAGTTTAATGAGGTCCCATGTGTTGATTGCTGACCTTAATTCCTCAGCAGCTTCTGTCCAATTTAGAAAATCTTTTCCTAAACCTGTATCTTGTAAGTTACTCCCAATATTTTCTTTTAATCGTTTTAGGATTTCCAGTTGCACATTGAGGTATTTGATCCATTTGGTGTTGACTTTTGTGCAAGTTGAAAGATAAGGATCTAGTTTCATTCTTCTGCAGGTGGAGATCCAGTTTTACCAGCACCATTTGTTGAAGATGTTGTCTTTTCTCCATTGTGTGTTCTTGGCTCCTTTGTCAAATATCAAGTGGCTGAAATTGCATGTACTCGGGTTTGGATCTTCAATGATGTTCCATTGACCTGTGTATCTATATTTGGGGGCCAGTACCATGCTGTTTTTATGACTATAGCTTTATAGTATACTTTGAAATCTGATATAATCCCCCCAGCATTGCTCTTTGTGCTCAGGGTTGCTTTGGCTGTACGGGATCTTTTGTGCTTCCTTACAAATTTAAGGATGCATTTTTCTAATTCTGTGAAGTATGTCATGGGGATTTTGATTGGGATTGTACTGAATCTATATATTGCTTTTGGTAGGATGGTCATTTTAACAATATTCTTCCCATTCCATGAACATGGGAGGTCCTTCCATCTCCTGGTGTCTTCCTCAATCTCTTTTACAATTTTAAAATTTTCATTGTAGAGATCTTTGGTGTCTTCAGTCAGATTTATTCCAAGATATTTTTTTTTTTTTTTGCAGTGATTGTGAATGGGAGTATTTCCCTGTGCTTTTCGTCCAGTTGCTTGTTATTAGTATATAGGAAGGCTACTGATTTTTTTTTTTTTTTAGATTGATTTTATAACCTGCCAGTATACTGAAAGTGTTGATGAGTTCTAGGAGTTTTCTGGTGGAACTTTGGGGATCTCTTAGGTATAGTATCATACCAGTCTGATCTCTTTTCCAATTAGTGCTCCTTTAATTTCCTTCTGTCTTATTGCTTTAGCAAGAGTTTCAAGTACTGTGTTGAAAAGGAGTGGAGATAGTGGACATCCTTGTCTAGTTCCTGATTTTAATGAGAATGCTTCCAGTTTTTCTCCATTTAGAATGATGTTGGCTGTGGGTTTGTTGTATATAGCTTTATTATGTTGAGGTATGTTCCCTCCAGTCCAATTCCCTCTAGGACTTTGAACATAAATGCATGCTGAATTTTATCAAAAGCCTTTTCTGCATCTATTGAGATCCCCCCCCCCTTCTTTCCCCTTCCTTTTTTGCTTGGAGGACATTTTTCTCCCCTTCAATCCTTTGGTCATTTCCTCATTCTTCTCAATGTGTAAAGACTGACTTCAGTTCATTGAATTACTTTCTTTACTTTCTATCCTCACAGGTTCCCTCTGTCTCCAAACAGAGCCCCAGGCACCAGGTTTTTGTCTTTGAGCCCATTTATATGATTAATGACGTTTATTGACTTGTGTATATTGAACTATCTCTGCATCTCTGGAATAAAGCCTACTTGATCATGGTGAATGATCTTTTTGATGTTTGTCTGTCTGAGGTTTGCTAGTATTTTGTTGAGAACTTTTGCGTCTGTGTTCATTAAGGATATGGGCCTGTAGTGTTCTTTTTTGGTTGTGTCTTTTCCTGGTTTGTGTATTAGAGTCATGCTGGCTTCATAGAAGGAATTTGGGAGTTCTCCTTCTGTTTCTATCGTTTTGAATAATTTAAGTAGTATTGGTGGAGGTCTTTAAGTGTCTGGTAGAATTCTGTAAATCCGTCTGGGCCTGGGCTTTTCTTGCTTGGGAGGCTTTGTATTACTGTTTCGATTTCCTTATCTGTTAACGTGTCTGTTTAAACTGTTGATCTCTTCTTGGTTTAACATTTGTGTTTCCCATGATTTTAAATACCATCCATTTCTTTTAGATTTTCAAATTTAGTATAGGTTTTTAAAATATTTGCTTAAAATAGTCTGGATCTTTTGGGTGTCTGTGATGTTTTCCCCTTTCGTCTCTGATTTTGTTGATTTGGATTTGCTCTTTCTTTTGGTTAACTGGACTAGGGGTCTGTCTATCTTGTTTAGCTTTTCAGAGAACCAACTCTTAATTTCATTGATTATTTGTGTTGTTTTCTTTGTTTCTATTTCATTAATTTCTGCTCTGATTTTTTTTTTCTTTTTTTTTTTTTCTGGTCTTTTTTGAGACAGGGTCTCTCTGTAGCCCCAGCTGGCCTGGAACTCCCTTTGTAGACCAGACTGGCCTTGAATGCACACAGATCTGCCTGTCTCTGCCTCCCAAGTGCTGGGATTAAAGGCGTGCACCACCATGCCCAGCCTCTGCTCTGATTTTTTTGTTAGTTCTCTTCTGCTGGGTTTGGGTTTCATTTGTTCTTGTCTTTCCAGCATCTTTAGTTGCAGTGTTAGGTCATTTATTTGGACTCTTTCTAGTTTTTTAATGTAGGCACTTAGAGCTATTAACTTACCTCTTAGGACTGCCTAGAAAGTGTCCCAGAGGTTGTGTTGTGCTGTATTGTCCTTTTTGTTGAATTCCAGGAATTCTTTTATTCCTTAATTTCTCCTTTGACCCACTCATTGTTTAGGAATGTGTTGTTCAATTGCCACGAGTTCGTGTAGTGACTAGGGTTTCCTCCAGTGTTGATTTTGAGCTTTATTGCATTGTGGTCTGATAGAATGCATGGAATTATTTCAATTTTTTTGTATTTGTTGAGGTTTGTTTTGTGGCCCAGTATGTGGTCAATTTTTTAAAAAGTTCCATGGGGTGCTGAGTAGAAAGTGTATTCTTTGGTGCTTGGATGGAATATTCGAAAAATGTCTGTTGGGTCCATTTGATGTATGGTATCATTTAATTCAGACATCTCTCTGTTTATTCTTTGTCCAGTTAACCTGTCTAATGGAGCCAGTGGGGTATTGAAGTCCCCTACTATTACTGAGTTGGGGCTAAAGTCCTATAGTGTTGTTTTTATAAATTTAGGTGCACCAGAGTTTGGTTCATATATGTTAAGGAGTATAATATCTTCTTGGTTAACTGTTCCTTTAATCAGAATGAAGTGACCCTCCTTATCTCTTCTGATTGGTTTTACTTTGAAGTCTGTTTTGTCAGATATTAGAGTTGCAACCCCTGCTTGTTTCTTAGTGCCATTTGCTTGGAATATTCTTTTTCATCCTTTTACCTTAAGGTACTGCCTGTCCTTGAAGGTGAGATGGGTTTCTTGCAGACAGCAAAAAGATGAGTTTTGTTTCTTAATCCATTCACTTAGCCCGTGTCTTTTGACTGGGGAGTTAAGTCCATTGATATTTAAGGTGTTTGTGTTCTCTGTGTAATTTTGTGTTTCCTAGATTATATCTTTGTTTATTTTCTTTTGTTGCCCCAAGGTATAGTTGTTTCTCTCTCTGCTCTCTGTATTGCTTCAACTATTCTTTGGATGGCTGGTTTTGTGGACATGTATTCTTTCAGGCTGTTCATGTCATGGAAGATTTTTCTTTCCCCCTCAACTATAATAGACATTTTTGCTGGGTATAGTATTCTGGGCTGGCATCTATTGCCATGTAGAACTGGAAATACCTTGGTCCAGGCTCTTCTGGCTCTCATAGTTTGTATTGGTAAGTCAGTGTAATTCTGATGGGCTTTCCTTTGTGTGTGACGTTTTTCTGTTGCTGCTTTCAGTATTCTTTGTTCTGTATATTTAGTGTTTTTACTATGATATGTCGTGGGGAGTTTCTTTTCTGATCCTATTTGGTGTTCTTTGTGCTTCCTGTATTTGTATGGGGATGTGTTTCCTTAATTTTGGGAAATTGTCTTTTACAATCCTGTTTAAGATCTGGTCCATACCATAAACTTGAAATTCTTCTCCTTCCTCTATGCCTATGGTCCGTAGATTTGGTCTTTTCATGGTGTCCCACATCTCTCGCATATTCCATTCCTGTGTCTTTAAAAATTTTCCATAATTTAAACTGGGCATGGTAGCACTTGGGAGGCAGAGGCAGGCAGATCTCTGTGAGTTCAAGGCCAGCCTGGTCTACATAGTGAGTTCCAGGCCAGCTGGATCTGTAGGGAGACCCTGTCTC
>NW_008338715.1:9197061-9203665 GCF_000622305.1 Nannospalax galili | reverse complement strand
TCTTTGCTTGAGTGGTCCAATTCTTCAACTTTATCCTCCAGTGTTGATAATTCTGTTTTCCATTTCCTTCATTCTAGAGGTGAGACTTTCCCCTGTTGTTTCAAGTTGGCTTACTGAGTTTTGCACTTCCTTCTTCATTTCTGCCTGAGTTTTCTTCAGTGTTTCTATCTCTTTTGTGAATTCATTCAGATGTTCATCCCTGTCTTGTTTGAGTTCTGTGATTGTTCTGAGTTCCTGAACTTAGTAGGGGCTAAACCTTAGAAGGAAGCCTGAGTGTACCTGACTGGAACCTAACTTGGGCTTCTGTGGGTGCTGATGTGAAACTATCACGTCCCTCAAAATAAAACCTGAGGGAACCTGAAACCTAGACCAACTAGCTTTATATAACCAATAAGAAAAGGACCAAGGCACACCAATAATACAAACAGAAGCATACTTCAACTTAATTCTCATAAAATTATAAACAAAAGTCACATGCAAAAATCAAAATGAAATAATAAAATGGAAAGCCAAAACACTATGTCCCCACCAAACTCTACCAGACATGTAGAAGAGTTCTACAAGGAGAATCCCCTAGAGATAACCCAGGACACAGAATTTAAAAGAACAAACAAACATAATCAAGGCATTCAACAAATTTAAAGAACACATGAACAACAAAATTTGGGAAAATCCCTAAGGCAGAGCTGATTTTAGGACTCTTAGTTGAGGTCTGCTGAGTTCTCAGCCCCTATGCCAGAGGGAGGCCAGAACAGGCACTTTCTGGTGGTTTGCTGAGATTCCCAGCTGCTACACAGATGGAGGTTGGAACCCACCCTCTTAGGCTGTCTGCTACGATCTAAGCATTACCCTACCAAAGCTAGGTCTGCCCTGGGGTCCTGGGAGAGGCCTCACCCAGTCCCAGTTAGGGGGTTGGGTAATGCGCAGTTGGGGGAGTTCACCACCACCTGGAGGCAGGGTCCAGGAGCTCTCAGGCAGTCAGTCCACTGAGTTCTCAGCCCCTGTACCTGAGGGAGGCAGGAACAGGCACTCTCTGGTGGCCTGCTGAGATCCTACCCACTAAGAAAAACAAAATCTTTAAAAGAAAACACAAAGTAAAACAACTCCCCCAAACAAAAACAAGTTTACAGAGTTGGGTATGGCATCTCATGCTGTTAAGGTAGCACTTAGGCAGGAGAATCAAGAATATGTTCAGGGCTGGAGAGATGGCTCAGTGGTTAAGAGCACTGGCTGCTCTTGCACCTGCCTGGGTCTGCTTTCCAGTACCCACATGGCAGTGAGCAGATAGATGACTGCCAACTCCAGCTCTAGGGAATCCACTGCTCTCTTCTGGTCTCCAAGAGCGTTGCATAAATGGGTGTACTTAAATACACACAGGCAAAACATTCATACACATAAATAAGCTTTTTTTGTCTTTTTGAGACAGGGTCTCCCTGTAGTCTCAGCTGATCTGGCACTTACTGTGTAGACCAGACTGGCTTCAATCTCACAGAAATCCACCTGCTTCTGCCTTCTTAATGCTGGGACTAAAGGCACTGCCACTATACCTGGCTATAATAAACATTTTTAAAAAAGAACTTGTTTAGCCTATGGGCAACAGTACTGAATTGGAGACCAGGCTGAACTACTTGTAGAGATTGAAATTGCTAGATATTGACTGCAATGTACAAGCAATACAATGACTACCTAATTTTTATTTTATTTTGTCATATTCTGTTTATGCGTGTGTGGGTGCCTATGGAGGCTGGAATAGGGTGTTGGATCGCTTGGAACTGGAGTATACAGGAGTTTGTGAGCCAGTTGATATAGGTGCTGGGATCTGAACTCAGATTCTCTGATAGCACAGTAAGCATTCTTAACCACTAAGCCATTTCTCTAGTCCAGAGTTTACCTGTGTTTTACTTAGGTAATGTAACTTCTCTTGTACATTGATGTCTTAAGTCTGTAATGAGAGCAAAACTTGGTTAGATCGTAGGTTCTGACTTGCTTTAAGTGGTTGTTGGGTCTCAAAGGTGCAGGCATCTGCTAAACATGAGCTTAGAGCTACACTTCCAGGCTCCTGTAGTACCCTTGCTAGGATTTCTTGGCCTATACTTAACACATTAACACGCTTTGTTCTTCTAAGCTATTAAATTGGTCCACTTAACCAAAAACTTACTTTTGGGTGCTTCCTGATTGTGTTCTGAAGACTCAGTTGGATGCAATCTTGGGCTTTGGTAATGGGAGACATCATGTCCTATGGGGGAGCTTTACTCTGTCCTTTAATAAAACATTTAAGGAAGCCAGGCAGGCCTTTCATCCCAGCACTTGGGAGGCTAAAGTTGAATCTCTTTGAGAATGGAGGCCAGCCTGTTCTATATAGCAAGTTTCAGGCCTGTTGGGGCTACATGGAGATCCTGTCTCAAAAAAACAAAAACAAACAAAAATAAATAAATAAAAATTATGTAGCTCAGTAGTACAATGGTTGTCTAGCATGCACAAGATTCTGGATTGAATCCCTAACATTTACCAAGAAGAAAAGGAATTATGTAAATTAACTTATTTCTAGTCTGTATAACTGGCCTATGTTATATAAGTTCTAGGCATTGAAGAAACAGCCATTTTAGCATGCCTGTCTTTCTGAATGTCTGCTTGCTTTCATTGGTATCATTGTGCTTTTCTTCTGTTCCTTGTATTACTAGTAAACTGGAAATTAAATCTAAATTCTTGATATTTACCTTATGATGTATTTAAAGTCACAGTGTAGTTGACCCATTATGATGGTGGGTCACTGGGTTAGAATGACATGTTGTATCTTTTCATTGACTTGGCAGTGTTCAAATATCTATCTGTGATATCTTACCCTAGTTGATCATCTTTGACTGAAAGTTTTATTTGGGTTTGCTAAATGGAATTTTGCTTGCTTTGTTTATTAGTAGTTATATCATGGTAAGTATTTTTAATACTTAATTGGTTATCGTATGCATACTGGGTACTGAATTGGAATTTGTTATTTTTAACCTTATTAATATGAAAATACCAATCTTTGTTTTATCAAAGAGAATGCATGCTTAGGATAAATAAGAATGAGTCAGTCCTCAAATTCAGAAGTTAGGATTTAGCTTCCAATTTTCCTCAGCCTCTTACTTTATCAACAGTGTTAAAAGAAAATTCTATGTAGTTCATGGAGCTAGGAATGTAGCTCAGTTGGTAGAGTGCTTACCTAACATACACAGAGCTCCACATAATATTGTGGCACATGCTTGTGATCCCAGTACTGAGAGAGGTAGGAAGATTTAGAAGTTGAAGGTGATCTTTCAGCTACATACAGTGAGCTTGAGATCAGTCTGGGCCACATAAGACCCTGTCTCAAAAATAAAGGAAATGGGGACATGACTTGACTCAGCAAGTAAAAGTGATTGCCATGCAAGTCTGATGACCCCGTAGTGCTCATGTGTTCACATGTTAACATCATGCACACATAACCACTCACGATAATCAAGTTTTAGAAAAAAGTTCTGATGGGAGGTGGGAAATAGTTACAAGCATGGTACTTTCACATAAGCAGCCTTTTACTTTTGCCAAGGAGGAAGGGTAAGTGCTACAAGTTGTCCTTGACTAAGTCTCCTTTCATCGGAATTGATCCTCAGCTACATGAGTTCAAGGTCAGCCTTGGATACATAAGATCCTGTCTCAGGTGAAATGGCTCATCAGGTAAAGGTACCTGCTACCAAGCTTGGACACAAAGCCTTAATTCTGTATTTTTAAATTACAATTTATTTATTTGTGGGTAGGTATATGTGAGTGTGCATGTGGAGGTTAGTTTAGTGGGCAGTTTGCAGGAGTCAGTTCTCTCCTCCCACTGTGTGGATTCTGGAGAATCTAACTCAGTTTAGCCCTGCTTGGAGGCATGTGCCTTTACATCCTGCCAGCCTTTTTTTTTTTTTTTAAGTCTTTTTTGAGACAGGGTATGCCTGTAGCCCCAGCTGGCCTGGAACTTATTTTGTAGACCAGGCTGGCCTTGATCTCACAGAGATCCGCTAGCCTCTGCCTCCTGAGTGCTGGGATTAAGGCATGCACCAACACGCCCCACCCCCTGCCAGCCCTTTTTAATGACATTGTAGAGAAGGCTGGTGACTACTGAGCTTACAAGGGTGTGCTACCATACTTTAAAAGATAACTTGTTCTTTCACAATTCCATATTCACATATGTATGTAATGTACTTTATCCTATTTTCCCCGTTATCTTCTTATTTCCTTCCCCCTCCCACCAAACCTGTTCTTTCCAGCAAGTTCCCCGCTTTCTTTCATGCCCCTCTTTGTGGCCCACTGAGTTTAGTTAGGGTGGTTGTATGAACATGGGAGGTTATTGACTTGAGCAGAGGCAACTTAACCACGGCTTCTCCACTGAGGAGTAGGGATTTCTGTCTCCCAGCAATCACTAACTGCCTATAGCTCCTCAGAGAAGCCTGGGGCCTTATCCTCCCCGTCTGTGGTGGAATGTCATTGGCCTCAGTCTTAGATGTGCCACAGCTACAATGAGTTTATAAGTGATGCTGTCATGTCCAGAAGGTGTCTTTCCTGCATATCCCCATCTGCTGGCCCCGAACAGTGTGCTGCCTCTTCTGTGATGTTCCCTGAGCCTTGGAGGGGGAAGTATAGATGTTTCATGTAGGGCCAAGCACTTAGACCAGTATTAAGTCTGAATTAACCTGCTCTGGCTCCAGTAAGAATCTTTTCCAACTCTGTGAATGTAAACATGAATATTTAGAAGGCAATTTGACAACATGACCATTTAGCAAAACAGTAGTAGTAGGTTCAGCCCTAGGGCGTATGCCATCCCAAGCTACTGACTCTTGACCAGATTAACACTACCATTTATTAAAATTACATTTATTGTATGTGTGTATGTGTGAGTACTGCGCCCATGTATGGAGGTAACTTACGGGAGTCATTTCTCTCCATCATGTGGATCCTGGGGATCAAACTTAGCTCATCAGGCTTGCCAAATACATTTACCTCCTAGACCATCTCACTGCCCCCAGCCTTTTGTTTTTTGTTTGTTTTGAGATGGTCTTATTGTGTAGCCCTGGCTGACGTGAAACTTATGATGTACCTTAGGTTGGCTTTAAAGTCATCATTCCCCTACCTCAGTCTCATGACTGTTGGGATTATAGGTATTGCCACTATACCTGGTTTCATGTGGTACTGGAATGGAACCCAGGATTTTATGCTTTGTTTGGTTTTGGAGAGAGGGTCTCGAAGCTCAGGCTGGCTACTTTATGTAACCAAAGATGGTCTTTAATACCTTCCTCCATCCAGATTGCTAGGATCGCAAACTGGTGCCACCAGGCCTGGTCTTCCTTGTTTTGCCCATACTAAAAGGGCTAGTTGGTTCTAGCAAGCAGTTACAGGTCTTGCATGAGGAATGCCTGCTTTTTGCTTCTTTAGCTACTTGACACAGATCAGGTTATTTATGGCTCACAACACTTAGAGTATTTTGTTGATGAATAAATTGAGCCTTGGAGAGGTTTCTGACACATTGACAGTAGAGATGATTTTTAGCCACTAAGCCATATTTGTGTCTATGTATGTTAAACAAATGCTTGTTTCTATTTAGATCATTATTGGAGAGGACATTGTAGGGCCAAGTATAGAGTAATGTAACATGCTATAGAAACTTTGCCCCAACCCCCTTGCAGGGCCTTGTTCATTCTAGGCAGTGCTTTCGTACTGAGTTAAATCCTGAGGCTTTTGCCCCCCACTGTGTTTTGAGACAGGGTCTTGTTAAATGCCCAAGCTGGCCTCAAATTTTGTGATCCTCTTGCCTCAGCCTCCTGAGTATCTGGGATTACAAGCATGCCACTATTCCTGGCTGAAATGAAACCCTTGTATTTCAAACATGAATAGAGTTTGTCCTGCTAAGTACCTGTCTAATTTCACATATGTGGATGTTCTGTGAGATTTTGGATTTTGACACCAGACATTTTTCTTTTAATCATGTAAAATTTAACACCTGCATAGTTACCCTTCATGTCTCAATTTTGCTTTATGGAAAACTTGGATAATAATGAATTTGAGGGCGTTTGAAAGATGAATTTTCATAAATGTCAATTTCCATTTCTCTACTATGCATTCCATTGGACCAGTGGGGTATGGATACCGTTTGGTAATATTTACTAGAGTGTGATCTGGTTGGGTATGTATTCAGGTAGACTGTGTTATTCTTACGCTTCTAGTTTGGGGGTGGACGGGTCCTGGTGTTTTTTCTTTCTGTGATTATGACTGTGCTTATATTACATGCCATATCTATTTGTATGCTGCGTTCTCATTTACTTGCTTTCTTTGCCCCTGTTAAAGAAGAGTTGAGAGGGACAACTATCACTAAGTTTCCACCTTATTTTAATTTAAAACAGCCATTCTAGCATTGGGAAGATTTGCTGAGTGCAACTTGACTCACCTCTTGCCATAATGGATAAAAGAGCTAAATTTCAATAGCCCCTTTTGTTCCCTTTGCCCCTTATATACCAATGCAGAGTTTTAGAACTTTTAAACCTACAGTCTGGGACTATAGCTCAACATTAAGGATCCACCTCCCCGATTCACTTTAAAAAAAAAAAATATA
>NW_008338715.1:9155535-9197035 GCF_000622305.1 Nannospalax galili | reverse complement strand
TTATGTTCTATTATACTTTTGCTTTACCTGTAAATAAAAAATTGAGGAGACAGAGCGAAAAATAATTAAATTATTTTCTTTGAGTGACCTTGTCCCAGAATTAACACCCAGAGTCCAGCTGACTTTGCCAATAATTCTGTCCTTTTTGATGAGCCTCTGTACTTTAATAGTGTATAGTATTCTTTAATAGTGCACTATCTGTGTGAACTGTTTGGGAGATAATGGTCAACTGAGGCAATTGTTTCTCTAATTTTCTTGGGAAATCAAGCCTCCTTTAGGGATAAAGAAAAGGTATACAAATAAATATGGAAATGTAAGGTGCATGATAAAGTCTTTCCAGTAGTCTTTGTGGTTATCTTGCATCTACAGCTCATTAAGTATTTTGATACTGGGTTTATGTCTTAGTCTGTCTCTTCTAACATCTCTTCTTTACCTTTAGGTGAGAAGCCATTTAAATGTCATCAGTGCAGTTATGTGGCCTCTAATCAGCATGAAGTAACCCGCCACGCAAGACAGGTTCACAATGGGCCTAAACCTCTCAATTGCCCGCACTGTGACTACAAGACGGCAGATAGAAGCAACTTTAAAAAACACGTAGAGCTGCACGTTAACCCCAGGCAGTTCAATTGCCCAGTGTGTGACTATGCAGCGTCCAAGAAGTGTAATCTCCAGTATCACTTCAAATCTAAGCATCCTACTTGTCCTGACAAAACAATGGATGTCTCAAAAGTGAAGCTAAAGAAAACCAAAAAGCGGGAGGCTGAATTGCACGATAACACCACCACCAATGAAAAGCCAGAGACAGAGCCAACGAAAATAAGGGGGGATGTGTCTGGAAAGAAAAATGAGAAATCTGTGAAGGTGGAGAAAAAAGATAATGTTTCGAAAGAGAAAAAACCTTGCAGCAGTGTCTCAGCGATCCAGGTAACCACCAGAACTCGCAAATCAGCAACGGAGACTAAAGTAGCCGAGACAAAGCAGATGGATGTGCACACAGGAAATTATCCAGAAAGATCCTGTAAAGTCAAGAAAAACAAAAGAAAGACAGATGCTGAAGCCCGTTCCTTGCAGGACTCTGTGAATGAGGAACCAGTGGCAAAGAAGAAAAAGAAGGTAGAGAGCAAATCCAAAAATAGCCTGGAAGTGCCAAAGGGTGACGGTAAAACAGAGACTAAAGTGGAAAACAAAAAGCAAAACGCCTGCATTAAGAAAGGTACAAAGAAGAAAACTCTGAAAAATAAATCAAGTAAAAAAAGCAGTAAGCCTGCTCAGAAGGTGCTTGCTCAGGTGGAACCTCCTCCCAGCCAGCCCGTCCAGATGGAGCTGCCTCCTGTTACAGAGCCCACTCCCATGGAGGTTACCCTTCCAGGACCTACACAGGCCGAGCCGCCTTCTCCCTTGGATAGTGCTCAGACCTTGGATAGTGCTCAGACTGGGCCTGTTCCGGTGGAGCTATCTCCCACAGAGCCTGCCCAGATCCAGCCTGCCCCAACCGGCCCTCAGACAGAGCCACTTCCTACCAGGGAACCTGCCGAGACAGGCCCTCAGGTGGAGGCGCCTCCTCCCATGGGGCCGCCTCCTCCCATGGAGTTGCCGCCTGTGGAGCCTGTTCAGATAGAGGCCACTCAGATGGAGCTGCCTCCTCCTGTGGAGCCTGCTCAGAAGGAGCCTGCTCAGCTTGATCCATCTCCTGTCCTAGAGCCTCTTCTTCCCATCAAGCCAGTTACCAAAAGGTCATCTCCTCGAAAAGACAATAAAAAGGAAAAGCTGAACATGCAGAGCGAAATGGCAAAGCAAGAGCAAGTCCTTACTGAAGTTGGCTTAGTTCCTGTCAGAGAGAGCCAGCTTCTGAAGGAAGGTAAAAGCACGCAGGATCTCTCAGCCCTGACGCTACTGCCAAAGGAAGACTTAAGAGAGGAGACATCAGAAGACCAAAACACAGTCTCTGAAGGTGAAGGACATAAAAAAGTCCCTCTTAAGAAAGTAGGAACAGAAGAAGCAGATAAGAGTCTAGCTGATCATGCTGCTCCCAAGGAATCTGCCAGTGCTTCATCCTCCGAGCAGAACCTGAGGGTGCTGGACAGCGAAGCATTGCATGAGAAGTGTGAGATGGGCTCCACTACGCTTTGTGGAATGGAGATGGGCTCCGAGCATACCACCACAGAGAATGTCCCTGGTAGAGACTCGCCCGTTGAGCCAGTTTCACCATTGCCTCTTCCCTCCTCGGTAGAAGAACATGAATCAGTGTCCCCAACTGTAATGGCTTCACCTCCTGTTACCGTAGCAGAAAATGAGTCTCAGGAAATTGATGAAGATGAAGGCATCCATAGTCACGATGGAAGTGACCTAAGTGACAACATGTCTGAGGGGAGTGATGATTCGGGATTGCACGGGGCTCGGCCAGCTCCACAAGGAGCTAGTTCAAAAAGTGCAAAGGAAGCCTTGGCAGTCAAAGTAACTGAGGGAGATTTTGTTTGTATTTTCTGTGACCGTTCTTTTAGAAAGGAAAAAGATTACAGCAAACACCTCAATCGCCATTTGGTTAATGTGTACTTCCTTGAAAAAGCAGCTAAGGGACAGGAGTAATTAAACTTTGGACAAGGTGCAGTTCATAGTTTATAAGAGCTATTCCATTTTTAATTGGTTTATGACGGTAGATGAGGTTGCTTTAGTGTTCAGCAGTGATTTTTTTTTTTTTTTTAAGTAACATTCTTTTTCTTAGGACTGTATGTTTATCTAGTGATTTGTTCATTTTAGTAAATCCTAGGGAGTTAATGTAAGAAAATCAGCAGCTACCTGAGTCTGTTAGCATGTGCGGTCAGGTGTCATGAGAAGGGCAAGACTGTAGAGGAGCATTCTGTTGCGTTGTCCAGCTACGCCTTGTCAGCTTTTCTGTCCTCATTTTATATAGTTCCTATTTTTATTTCCTTGTTTAGCTTGATAAAAATTGGCTTAGTAAATTACTTGAAGAATTTGCCTGCTTTATATAAAGTTAGCACTTTAAGGTTTCTTTAGAGATGAGAAAAGACATTTAAATTGAAGAAAAATTCTCCCAACAATGGACATTGTGTCAGTCCAGATATTTGCTTCCTGACTTATGATCAATATATTGTGTATGTTAATTGTCATAAAAAGTGATTTTGGTGTTTTATTTTGGTGCTTTACTGGCTTAAGATGTTGCACATGGTTCTTGTTTAATTTTTTAAACCTATGCAGTTAATTTTTTTCTAGAAATAGCATTGTGTTGAATAGTAACACTTTATACATATATATGCATGCTTTTTTTGCCTTTTTGGAGGGATGCTTTTAGGCTGGTTTGCAAAAAGGAAGTTTTCTTTTTCTTCGCTGCAGTTGTCTTTTGCAGAACAAATAGTGTGCAAGTTTGTGAGCAAATGGAACACAGAAATTCAATCCATTTAAAATTATTTTTCACCTCATGTCTGTGTCAGAATCTGATTCTTATGTTATTTTGAACGGATAACGTAATTCTACACTCTCCACGTTGATTCTGCACTAGATCCCATGTTAAACAATTTTTATCTCAAATATCAGCCATTGGGTATTTTGCTGTTTGGTATATAGAATGTTAAATCACCCTTTGAAGAAATTTTTTTCTTATACATAGATGGTTGGTGACCATATGGCTACTCAGCTGAACAAAGGACTACAAGTGGTATTTGGAAAGATCACCTGGAATTAGGAGACCTAAGTATCCTTCAAGCTGTAGAATGTCACTTGCGAGATTCCAAAGCCATAGCTGTCACATGGCAGATGTAGAGTGAAGACTGGTAGGAGTTGTGGGAAACAGCCGTAACTTCCAGTGAGTACCTGAAAAAGGCTGTGGTAATTAAGTACAGTCCAGATTTTAAGAATCATACTTTCTCAGGGATCTCCACAAACTAGTGGGTGTCCTGGCTGTCCCTGTAGACAGCCTCTTTCTATAGGTAAGGCTTCAAGTGAACTGTAGCTATCCTGGTGTTCCTCTGGGGTACTTTGTATGAAAAATGGCAGGTGCTCCAAAACCTTTGTGGGTGGTTTGGCTAATTGCCAGAGTATGAAAGAATCCAACAGGATTTTTCTGACTGGTAGGAGTTGTTTATTGCAGGTGATAGGAAGTAGGATTCCAATAGGGAATCTTGAAATTTTGACTCTTTATGCTCTATTTTGAAATAACTTCTGTGTATTTCATTTATTTTCTTTGCCTGGTGATCTCTGAGGCAGGCTTCAGATTTTGGCAGTATAACATGAAAGATAAGCATTAGTGTATGGGTGAAAAGCTTGGTGAATTCTAAGAGTGAAGTTTGAGTTCAAGTTGGTTGAACTTGGAATTGACTGGGAGGCCAAAGATTTAAAGAAGTAGAGGATTCAAGGCATAAATGTGTGATGATGGTGTGTTTTGTTTTGTGTGCATGGATGAGATTTTGTTAAGTGTTGAATTCTAGGCTCCGACAATCATTGTCAGCGAAGATCAAGCTGCAGATATTTATGTTTTAAAACTTAAATTATAAAGCTAGTTAAGTCTTTCTAATAACTAGTGTTAATGTTCATGAGCACATTTTACCTACATTACCTTTTCAAAATACTGAAAAAGATGCATTTCAAGCACAGGTTGGAGATTGGGAGTTGGTTCGAGGAAGAGGTCTTTGTGGATTCTTTCATACAGCAAAAGGGGAAAAAATGCCATCTGGGAATTGAAAAAAATTTTAATCTAGTTTTAAGACTAGAAACCAAAAACCAAAATATAAAGGAAATAAAAGTTGATCTTTAAAATCATCATTACCTGAAGTTGAGTGGGACTTCAGGCCTTTCTTCCAGAAAACAAGGACTTGGTTGTCAGGCCTATATTAGGCCCTGAACCTTAATGCCATGTGTTTGTACTTAATAAAAATTGTTTCAATGAAAAGCATATTAGTAATTGGAACTTCTAGTCCAGTTTGGAGTTCTTCCATTTGAAAAATGTGATATTTGCATGGAATTGTCTGGATCTTGTTTTCTAGTCACCCCCTATAACCACCCCATAGACTTAAGCTAGAATTTTCCTCTTTTGCTAAAGGAACAGAAAATGAACATGTTACTTGTAAATTGATACTTAGTGACTAGTGATAATCTGAACTGGTAGAATATGTCATAAGCCTAATCCTAGGTAGTCTTATGAAAATGTATCTCTTAATTATTTTTTGAACTGTATTCACATTTTTCTTCAAGATATCTTGTTGCATTTTTTCCCTTTTTAAGAGCTGCTTCTTGTTTGGGGACTATTTTTTTAATTGAGGCATAATTCATAAGAGGCTGCATCATTTTGGTAATATTTCTTACAACTATGGCTGGATGTTTTGCATTAGTCTTCCAAGAAGGGCCATTTTACCTTTTTAAGAGTTATTCTAAAGTCATGTGGTCATCAACTTTGGGGACTACTTTGTATATGAGTGCTAATGCAAATTAAAACCCAGGTTGACCTCATCATATGTCATTCTGAATGTTGACAATGGAAGGAATACCTTGCCTGTAGTGTACTGTTACTTGTGGACTGAAAAGCATACATCAAGTTGTTGTCTAGGGTTTCCTGGTTGACCTCAGTAGCTGAAGTGAATCTTGGTTTGTGTAGATTTATAATCTACATGCAACATTAGCTGAATCAGTTAGCTTTTACAGTTCAACGCGTATACACATAGGCCTCCCCTTCATTAGTTACTGAACTTTTTAAACTGGTATTGTAACATTACAACGTTTTGCGCCAATTTTATAAACTTACAGTGCAATATGTGTTACTTTTCTGAGGCAAACCAAAGGTGTATTTCTCAAGGTTCTTGCTGCCGTCTTCAGCAGCATTTGATGGAGGATCTTTTATACATTTGTAATAGATAAAAATAAACCAGATTGCAGTTTTTTTTTAATTTTTTTGTTTTTTTTTTATAAATCGTAAACCATGTACCATGTTTCTGGTCAAGATTGTGTAGGATAAGTTAAACTTAATTGCATTCTATTAACCAATATGAGTGTATTTGTTATGCATAGTTATGTTGAAATAAAGTTCTAAAAAGCATCAGGCCTTTCTTTATTGTTGCAAATATCAAGGAAGTCAAAATTACTGTTTTCTCTGAATTGCAGGTATATTTATACCTTGATGTTATTTTTGTTATTTACTGCTGAAGATTGAACCCAGGCCTTATACAGAACAGGAAAGCACGCCGCCACTAAGGTGTATCTCCAGCACAGTGCATTTAGATTTGATTTGATTATTTATTTATTTATTTATTTATTTTTGGTCTTTTTGAGACAGGGTCTCCCTGTAGCCCCAGCTGACCTGGAATTCACTTTGTAGTCCAGGCTGGCCTTGAATTCACAGAGGTCTGCCTGCCTCTGCCTCCCGAGCTTTGGGATAAAAGGCGTTTCCCATCACCAGCTTGCATTTAAATTTTCTAAGATTAGTTCCCTACACAGTCCCTACCAGCCTAAGTTTATGAGGTTTCTTGACTTCTGCCTACCTGAATCCTGACTCAGAAAGTTGTAACTTTCCTGAATTTTTTTCCCCTTTTAGATGCTGGGCAGAACCTACATATACTTTCATATTCTGGGCTTCCTTACTCTTTGGTGGGGACTGTTAAAAAGTAAGTTTTGAGGGTCTGGAGTGATGGTTCAACAGTTAAGAGCACTGGCTACTCTTGAGAAGACCTGGGTTCAGTTCCCAGTACCGACATGGCAGCCAACAAGTATCTTAACTCCAGTTCCAGAGGATTCATTGTCCTTTTCTGACCTTCACAAGCATTGTACATGATGCACTTAGATGCATGTACTCAAGACACATATGAAATAAAAATAATAAAAGAGGATCTGGAGAGATGGTTTAGCAGTTAAGAGTACTGGCTGCCCTTGCCAGAGGACCTGGGTTCAATTCTTAGTACCCATGTGGCAGCTAACAACTGTTTGTAATTCCACTTCCAAGGGATCTAACACCCTCTTCTGACCTCTTCAGATATTGCACAACATAGGTATACTTAGATACATGCAAGCAACACACTCATAAAGTAAAAATAATTTAAAACATTTAAAAAATATGTGTATGAGTATATTGCCTGCATGTGAGTGCACTTGTGTTGTGCATTGCCGTGGAGGTCAGAAGAGGAATTCCCCTGGAACTGGAGTTAAGGACGGTTTGTAGCTGCCATGTGGGTGCTGGGAATTGAACCCGGGTCCTCTGCAAGAGCAATCAGTGCTCTTAACCACTGAGTCATCTCTCCAGCCCCTAAAACATTTTAAAAAAGTAAGTTTAGAGCTGGGCATGGTGGTGCACACCTTTAGTCCCAGCACTTGGGAGGCAGAGGCAGGTGGATTTTAGTGAGTTCAAGGCCAGCCTGGTCTACATAGTTAAGGTTGGCTGGAACTACAGGGAGACTCTGTCTAAAAGACAAAAAAAAAAAAAAAAAAAAAAAAAAAAAAAGGGGGGGAGGTGCACACCTTTAATCCCAGCACTTGGGAGGCAGAGGCAGCTGGATCTCTATGAGATCAAGGTCAACCTGGTCTACATAGTGAGTTCCAGGCCAGCTGTAGATACAGAGAGATCCTGACTCAGAAACAAAACAACCCCCAAAACAAAAATTTTGAACACTCTTCAGATCTCTGGGTTCTCTGGGGTAAGAGTTCAATGAACACTTTTATTTGAGACAAGAGTCTCACTATGTACCTCAGGCTGGCCTGGAGCTTGCTTCCTAGACAGGCTGGCTTTGACCTTAAGAGATTGGCTTTTGTTTCCCAAGTGCTAGGATTTCAGGTGCCTGTCTCATGCCAGGCTTGCCCTGCTTCCTTCTTGCCTCCTGTCCTAAGCTTGGGTCCAATGTGCTCTGCAAGGCTGGAGTGGGTGTGGGCAAAGGAGAGACAGATGGGAAGAATGTTGGCAGATGATCAGGATTAAAGGGGTTCAGAAATTACGTTTCGTCACACTACCCCATGTTTCTTTCTGGTCATGGTGCTAGAAACAGGAATTGGGGTTTTCTGACCCACTATTTGGACTCTTACCTCAAACTCCTATTAACTTTTTCCTTGGGTAAAAGATAGGGTCAAGATGACCTAAAACTTGCTGTGTGTTTGAAGATGACCTTGGACTACACCTCTTGAGGCCACTTTTGTGTGCTAGGGATGCAGGTGTGCTATCCTATTTGTTTGTTTTTTTTTTTTTTTGGTGTGTGTGTATGAACACTTTGCTCACATGTAAGTACATCCATCTGGTCGTGCAAGGTCAGAAGACGGCAACGGATCCCCTGGAACTGAAGTTATATATGGTGGTTAGATGCCATTTGGAACCAAACCCAGGTCCTCTGCAAGAGCAGTCAGTGCTCTTATGTGCTGAGCTATCATCTTTCCAGTGTTCACCTGGCAAATTTTAATCTTTTCTCCTAAGTGCTGGGGCTTGAACTCAGGTCCTTAAGCATGCTAGGCATGTTTTGGGTTTTTATAAAGGCCCTTAATTTCTGTGTTGTTATATGGACTTGCATGATAGTTGGCTTCCATTTGAAAGATTAAGTAGTGCTTGAGTATAGAAATAGCCTAGAATTCAGCAGAGGCAGGCAGTTCTCTGAGTTCAAGGCCAGGTGGGGCTGCAGGAAGACCCTGTCTCAAAAAGACCACCCCAAAAATGTAAAATTTTTTAGTGTTAGGCCTTTTGGTGCACACCTTTAATCCCAGCACTTGGAGACAGAGGCAGAGACAGGTGAATTGTGGCCAGTCTGGGATCTACAGAGCAAGTTCCAGGCCAGCTGGTGCTACATACTGAGGCCCTATTTCAAAAAACAAAAATTCAATTTTGCCAGTCACCACATACTTCTCCCTGAAACTCAAGGCTGGAGGATTGAGTCAGGTTGGACCATATAATGAGACCCAGTATCAAACAAATTACCAAAGTAATACATATTCAAAAGCAAACTGTTCTTAGGATTTATGTGAAATCAGGCTACAACCTCTCACTCATAGCGGCTATCCTAGGTAAATTGAAGTTAGTATTAAAACCTCTTATTTGTGCTTTTTATTTTGATTCTTTTTTTGCTTTTTTAAAAAATATTTTTATCTTATGTGTATGCATGTATTGCCTGCATGTAGTAAGTGCATCTGTGTTGTGCCATCCCTGAGGAGGACAGAAGTGGTCGGATCCCCTGGAACTGGAGTTACGGGCAGTTGTTAGCTGCCATGTGGGTGGTGGGACTTGAACCCGGGTCTTCTGCAAGAACAACCAGTGTTCTTAACTGCTGAGCCATCTCTCCAGCCCCCAGTCACCTTGAGTCTTTATGCTGTTTTGGTTCGCTTTGACCAAGAGTGAGACAGGTGAGCTTTGGCCTCCAGAGGGGCATGCATCTTCTACTCTGAAGCTGTATGTTGGGCTCTGTCACCTTGTATACAAGCCTGACTAGCCTACTTGATGAGGCTCTAGGTAGAGAGTGATGAGTACAGAGGGGTCTGGCTTTGCCTACAGTTAGAACTCAGTCGACTTCCAGTGAAAGCTCACAGATTGCATGCATGCTCCAGGGTGGAACCTCTGAGCTGAGCCCAGATTCAATGGACAGGCTAGCGTCAAAAAATAAATGCTTGGTCAGAGCTCTCAGCTGTTGGGGTGGTTTGTTCAAGTCAATGGTATGGATAGCCATCCAGTCATGTCCTCAAGTCCCACTAGTAAACAAATGAGCAACTGTACCTAGAAATGACTTAGCCCGGCCCAGCAGGCAGGGAGTGGGTAACCAGCACAGTCACACATTGTCCTTTGTCTTTGGTCCAAGTTCTCAGGCTGATGAATGTCAATGCATTTCTTAGAAATTAGTTTTTCAAGCCGGTGTGGTGGCACACATCTTTAGTCCCAGGTGGGTATCTGTGAATTCCAGGACAGCTGGGGCTATAGGAAGACCCTATCTCAAAAAGACAAAAAAATTTTTTTTTAAAAAAATAAAGCTTTATCCAATGAAAAGGACTTTCTTTAGTGTTTTAGTAAAAAAAAAAAAAAAACAAAAAACCAAAAACCCTTTTAATCTAGTATTTTTAAAGCAGTCCCTTTTTGCCTTCCTGTTTAGTATTTCACAGTAGAATTTACAGTGAGAGACAGGAAAAAAGATACTTTAGGTCAGATACTAAATGCTGAGAAAAAACATGACAATAGCTTTTAGTCTGGCAACCAGGAACCCTGTTTTTAGTGAAGGTAAGATGTTACAAGGGACAAGGAACTGGAGAGCTACCAATGTAGAAAAGGCAGTCAGAAAACAAGCTCAGGGTTAAATGAACAGTTTGGTTTCTGAGGCTGCTTGGTTTCCAAGTAAACAGCACCAGTTCTAATACTGCTGTAGAAATAGCATTAGCAATTCGGTTTTGTCAGGTGTGGTGTATACCTGTAATCCCAGCAGTCAGCACACTGAAGCGGAATTGAATTTGAAACTACTTAAACCTGTCTTACAAAATTAAAAACAAAAATCATCCTCTCATTGATAGTCAGTGATGTCATTCTTTGGATTTTTGCTTTTCCACGTTTCCTGGATTTAATTTGATGAGGATTGTGGGTCAGGATCTCAGCGCAGGCTGTACTCTGTCCGTGGTACTTGATGGAAGATTTCCAGCCAGCCAGGAAAGCACCATCAATTTGCAGTTATCTGAGGTGGTGAGACAGAATGGAAGTCACACTTGGACTTGTTTTGGCTGCTTTGCTGAAGTACGACACGAAGGCTAACACCACACAGCTCTGGATGATGTGGCAGTTGAAGAGAATTAAGTGGTAGCAGAATTTCTGAAGAAACTTGAGTCATTACTTCTGGAGGCTTCAACATAGGTTTAACCTCTTCTGAGGTGTTTGCTTCCTAAATTGAAAAGTTCTCACTTTTAGATGTGATGGGTTTTAGTATTTAAAAGACATTGTGCAGTGCTTAGAATTAAAGCGGAGGGCTTGGCATAATGACTCAACAGTAGATTCATACACAGCATACACTGAAAAGGGGATTGTGGGGGCTGGAGAGATGATGGCTCAGCAGTTAAGAGCAGTTGTTGCTCTTGGAGAGGACCTGGATTTGGTTCCCAACACCCACATCAGATGGCCCATAACTGTATATAACTCCAGTTCTAGGGGATCTGACATCCACTTCTGGACTCTGGGCACCTGCACATGTGGCATCCACTCACACACATTAAGAAAACATGGTACATAAAATCTGTTTTACCACATAGATAAAAATACCCCCAACGGCTGGGCGTGGTGGTGCATGCCTTTAATCACAGCACTTGGGAGGCAGATCTATGAGTTCAAGGCCAGCCTGGTCTACATAGTGAGTTCCAGGCCAGCTGGGGCTACAGGGAGACCCTGTCACAAAACAAAAATGCCCCCAATGGAAGCTGGAAATCTTCCTCAACTTGCTGTTACTTCATGTTGTGATCCTGGTGAGTTCCTTGGTCCTCGGTTTATATATTAACGCAAGTAATAATTCTGTCTCTTGAGTGGCTCATTGTATGTTCTAATATTGAAGGGTGCAAAGAAGATACATGGTCTGTCGTGATTACAGCACCTATGAACAGTGTGAAATACAGCTTTCTGCAGGAAAGAAAAATTCTAGGTTGGTGTAAATGCTACTTAGTAAATGCTACTAAGTAAACTTGGCTATTTTCCAGGGAAGCAAAACAACTAATGAACAAAAAAAAATCCCCCAACTTTACTGATTCATCCATTCATTGGATGCTATTTTATATGCTGCAAGAATAGGCAGATCTTGGAAGTCTTGCACTTCCAAACCCCCTGACATGTGATATGTTTTCTAGCACATTCAGCTACTGGCCAGAGGCACTGACTGTTTGTGATTAAGTTTTGCACCTTTGTTTGGAGACATGGTTCATGTAGTCCAGGCTGTCATTAACTCCTGACAATCCTGCCTCCTGAGTGCTGGGATTACAGGCATGAGTCACCATGCCTGGGCTTTATCATCATATCTATTGTTGGATCTGCCAATAAGAATATGAAGTCCAAGTAAGTTCTTTCTCTGGACTGACTACCCAGACAGTAAGTTGTAAGAGTTATTTAGGAAGTAAAAGGAAGCTTTTGAAACAATCCAGGAATTCAAGCAAGGGGTGTTTTGAAGATCTGGATATATTTAATATTCAGATCATGAAAGTATATTTTAAAGTGGAGTCTCACCATATTACCCCAGTCTGGCTGTGCATAAACTGCTCTTTGACATGAAGGGAAAAGGTGAGGTGCATACCCATAGGATATGGGTTCCCCTCCCACTACAGGGCAGTAATGGGGCAAATCACATGAGGGAGAGACATTAAGAGCAGGCAAGGGTGCTATCTGTTCTGTTCAGAGCAGCCTGTAGTCATGTTTTTAATGTTTAAATGTTATGCTTTGCCAGTTGAGAGAAAACAATCTGAGTGGGAGGAGAGCAACCAAGAGAGAGAATGGAAATGGCTCTATTGCTCTGCTACATGGGAACCAAATGGGAGAGAAGCCAGGGAAAATGGTGAGCGGAGAGTTCGCCTTGGCTTGACCACTGGTGCTTTTGAGCACTGGTGCCTGCTCAGTGAGCAGAACAACTTGGCCTGAGTTAGATACCTGCAGGGAGCCAACCTCCATCTTAATTTTTCGTGACGTGTTTGATCTGGAAGCAGGCACCCAGGATTGTATCTAGTCTCCGCTTCTCTTTGGTTGCCATGGGAAGTGAGTTTAGCAAATAACAAACAAATTTAGACTTTGGGGAACTAAAATAAATTTAGACTATGGGGAACTACGCAGTAAAGTCCTAGTGATGGGCAGTATTTGGCATTTAGGATGAATAAAATTATAAAATATGCTACAACAACTTTGTCTCAGATGAGGTTTTAATTTTTGCAAAGGGAAAAACTAGAAGTTAGACTAACTTTTCAAAATAAAGCTGTTAATGGAGACAGCTTTGTTTTTAGTAGGAGACAAAAAGCCTTTTGAGCTGGGCATGGTGGCTTACTCCTGTAATCCCAGCACTTGAGGCTGAGGCAGGAGGAAGGACCATGGAGAGTGAGTTCAAGGTCAGCTTGGGTTACACTATAGTGTGAGACCCTGTCTAAAGAAAAATAAAAGAAAACCTGGGTGTGGTGACACACAACTTTGGTGGATCACTCTGAAATCCAGACTAGTCTGGTCTACATAGTGAGCTCCAGGCCAGCTGGGGCTATAGGGAGACCGTCTCAAAAAACAAAGAAACTGCAAGACACAGGTGCACTTACATACATGCAAGCAATACAATCATACACATAATAACAAATATTTAAAAAATTAGAACATGCAAGGAAAAAAAGGTGACTTTTTTTTTTAGGTGCCGTTAATACAGGAGAGGTGTCATGCTTAACTGGGCTGCAGAACTAGATAAACAATCCAATGTAAACTTGATTAGTTGTTTCTAGCCACTGAGAACCACCCCTTTGTTCTGTGAAAGTGAGGGTGTGGTCCTGGCATTCTGCCATTAATTGCTCCTACTTAATCTAGCAAGGGTCCCACTAACTTCTTCCTGCTATAGCTTGATTACTGATTCATGAGAAATTCTCATATTCAGATGAATGAAGGTGGATCCATAAACTAGCCCAGGCTCGCTCAAAACTTACTATATAGCTCAGGCTTGCCTTGAACTTGTGGCAATCCTCCATTAAGTTGATTTTCTCCTGAGTACTGGTTTTACAGGCATGTATCACCATGCCTGGCAGTAATAGAACTTTCTCATGGCAGAATCTGCTGTGGGGCACTGGTCCTGGGCTGCATCAGATTGGAGGAATGTGGAGTACATGAACAGCAGCCATCAGTAGGAGTCCTCAGGAAGTGTAGGTGTGGTGCATAGTTTTTGTTTCACAGTATAACTACAGTTTGCTGGTTTTCTTTCCAGCTTATTTGCATATGGAATTACCAAGGTTATAACTAAGAACCCTTCAGAAAAATTTAGAGAAACTCATTTTGTAGGTTAGAAAATGAAGATCCAGTCGGGCATGGTGGCACACGCCTTTAGTCCCAGCACTCAGGAGGCAGAGGCAGGTGGATCTCTGTGAGTTCAAGGCCAGCCTTGTCTACATAGCAAGTTTAGGCCAGCTGGAGATACAGGGAAACCTTGTCTCCAAAAAAAAAAAAGAGCTCAAAGAGATAAATTAGGAAAGCTTAACAGTGGGGCTGGAGAGATGGCTCAGAGAGGTTAAGAATACTGGCTGTTCTTGCAGAAGACCTGGGTTCAAATCCCAGCACCTGCATGGCAGTTAACTGTAACTCCAGTTCTGGGGATCAGATGGCTTCTTCTGTCCGCAGGCATTGCATGACAGAGGTGCATTTACATACATGCAGGCAATACACACATACACATAAAATAAAAATATTTTTTTAAAAAGAAAGCTAACAGTGAATTGCACTGTTTAAAACTCTATGCAAGTTGCCGTGGGATACCTTTAGATATGGCCTTTGAATTTTAGAGGTGAGTCCTGAGAATATGAACATTTAAAAAGGGAGTCTTCTGGGGCTAGAGAACTGGCTCAGGAGTTAAAAGCAAGCATGCATGTGGTATACTTATCTCTGTAAGCAAAACAGGGCAACCATGCCTCACCAAACCAAAACCCAAAACTTAAAACTGGGACTAGCTGGGCACGGTGGTGCATGCCTTTAATTTCAGCACTTGGGAGGCAGAAGCAGGTGGATCTCTGTGAGATCAAGGCCAGCCTAATCTACACAGCAAGTTCCAGACTAGCTGGGGCTACAGGGTGACCCTGTCTCAGAAAACCAAAAGGTGAAACTTAAAAACAACTGGAAATGAAGTACTAATCATGGTCTTCAATTTGGGAAGCTACTGCCCCCCTAGAGGTGCATTTGGAAATGTGTTGGGGGGGTAGATTTGGTTGTGACTGATAGGCAAGATGCTATTGTCATTGTTTCTGGGACAAGGGATGCCAGACATTCTAAAACTAGCTTTCCATGTGAAGAACTGCCTTCCCCAAAATGCCAGTAGAACTCATTTTGAAAAGACAGGTGTGGTGGTGCTTGCCTAAAAATCCCAGCACTGAAGAGGCTGAGGCAAGAGGATCACAAGTTTGAGGCCAGCCAGCCTGGGTTACATGAAACACTGTTTCAGAGCAGCAGCAACTCCAAAGGAAACAAACTATGAAAGTGGTATCTATGAAGTTACATGGGGAAGGAACTTTTGTTTGTAATCAGAGCTTCTAGCTATGTATAAACCAGGCTAGCTATCCTGGAACTTCTAATTCTCCTGCCTCAGCCTATCTAGGGCTGAGACAGGTATGCATCCCATGCCTGGCTGAGTGTGTGAAATACATAATGTGTCAGGTGAGAATATAGATTTCACTAGTTCATGTTGGCCTAGCTTATCCCCCTAGCACAAATCTCAGCATTAGGATCTAGCCCCAGGCTTACTGCAAGTCACATGTTTATTATACACACCTGTGGTATTCCCACAGGAATTACTGATGCAATAAAAGCTATATACTGGCAAATATTAATGGTTTGCCTGTTATCATAGTTGCAAAACAGACCTCAGGTGCTAGAAAGAGCCTTAATCTTTTTATTTAACTTTTAGGCCCATTTATTCATTTTTGAGGTGGAGATTACAGGTGTGAGGTACCATGCCTTTTTTTTTTTTTTTTTTTTTTTTTGGTTTTTTTTGAGACAGGGTCTCCCTGTAGCCCCAGCTGTCCTGGAACTCAGAGATCTGCCTGCCTCTGCCTCCTGAATGCTGGGATTAAAGGCGTACGCTACCACGCCTGGCTCATGCCTGGTTTATGTATTGCTGAGAAGGGAACAAATGGCTACAAATCAGGCAAGCACTCTGAGCTACATCCTCAGCCTTTTTGAGACAGGGTCTCATTGTGGCCTAGGCTGGCCTTGAACCACAGTGGTCTGACTACCTCAGCCTCTTGAGTGTTGCGATTATAGACATGAGCTCTCATGCCTGACTTAGGCACTTTTAAATCATGTAAGGTAAAAATTTTAACTATTTTTCTAGTCTCTCCTGTGATCAAAAACCGTTAACGGTTCCCATTTCCTACATGTCCCTTCTCAGTCACAGGTGTGGTCACTGATGCCGACTGGACTGTGATAATGTGCAGAACACCTTTTCCCCCTTTTGAATAGGGGAGCTGCCTTTGCTCTCCCATTTTTCCCCCCTTTTCAGTTAATGGGAAAGGATGTCAACTTGAGCAGTCATCTAAGATGCAGAGGGAAGCTATGGCACACATTTTGAGTGTGTCCCACTTGTTTGGAATATTTTTTAAAAGATTAAAAAAAATTTTTTAGCTGGGTGTAGTGGTGTATGCTTTTAATCCCAGCACTCAGGTGGCAGAGGCAGGCAGATCTCTGAGATCAAGGCCAGCCTGGTCTGCTAGATCCAGGCCAGCTGTGGCTACAGGGAAAACCCATCTTGAAAAAAAATTGTTTTATTTTTGTGTTTTCCCTGCATGTAAATCCACCTGTGTGCAATGTCCACAGAGGCCAGAAGAGGGTGTTGGGAACTGAGCTGGGGTCTTCTGCAAAGGCAGTCCAGTGCTCTAAATTGCTGAGCCATCTCTCCAGGCCCCTAGAGTTATTCTGAATTATGCATGGGTATGGGTATGTGCATGTGGGTGCACATGGAGGTCAGAGATGTAGGTGCTAGGAACTTCCTCTGGAAGAGTATTATATACTTTTAAGCTGAAGCATCTCTCTAGCCCCTTGTTCTGAATTCTTGTTGCTCAGCTGGTGGTGCTATTTTGAGAGGCCTTGAAACTTGAGCAGGTAGGGATTAGCTGGCAGAAGCAGGTCACTAGGAGTAGGCCTTTGGGGGCTAGTCAGACTGGTGGTTCCAGTACTCTTTATTTCTTGATCTTCTGTGATGTGATCAGCTCTTTGCCATCATGCTCTGCTGAAGCCAAGCAACTCTGGAAACTTCTGGAACTAGGTGCCAAAATCAATCTTTTCACCTTTGTTTCTGGTGGCTGTTTTGACAAGTGTCACGAAAGCAACTAATATAGCATGTTTCACCAACTAGATCTTTGGGTGACTGAAAGGAGCACAGCCAATATATTCTGGAGGATTCCTGGCTATTTTGTTCACACTAGCTGGTAGGCTGCCTTGTTAACCACGTACTCCAGTAAGAGAAATGACATCTAGTTTCTGTGAAAATCTGAAAGCAGTGGGCCTCTTATGTATACTTTGGTCAACAAAATGTACATACTCAAAAAAATTCCTTTGTATTTATACGATCAACATATTATCAATAAGCACAGTCCTAAATAGTTAAAAAAAAAAGCCAACTTTTGGGGCTGGAGAGATGGCTCAGGGGTTAGTTAAGAACACTGGTTGTTCTTGCAGAAGACCCAGGTTCGAATCCCAGCACCCACATGGCAGTTAACAACTGTTCCAGGGGATCCAATGGCCTCTTCTGTCCTCTGCGGGCATTGTATGACACAGGCGTGCTTACCTACATGTAGGCAATATACTCATACACATTAAAAAACAAAAAAGAAAAAAAATATATATAAAGTCAACTTTTGTGTGGCGCACAATTTTAATCCCAGCACTTAGGAGGCAGAGGCAGGTGGATCTCTGACTTTGAGGCCAGCCTGGTCTACAAAGCAAGTTCCAGGTCAGCTGGGGCTACAAGGAGACTGTCTCAAAAAGACCAGAGAGGGAAAGGGAGAGGGAGGGAGGGCAAGGGCGAGGGAGGGGGGGAGAGAGAACTTTTGGTAGGTATGTATGGTTTTTATTATATTTATATTTAATACGATTTCTGTGTTCAGTATTGTTACTATCCGAGGTGAATCATGTCTGCCTCACATTTACTTCTTCTTCTTCTGTAGATTGTATATCAGTGAAGGAGGCTTCTTGGTTTTATAGGCCACGCTTTTCTTGATGCGTTCTCCTTTGATGTTAACAATATGTGGCAAGAGAGGGGGCCGGATGGTCAGAACTGTTCCTTCTGGTGTGTAACCTCTGAGATGCAACGTGTCCCTAAAATAAGGTGTTACTGCAACCCAACCTAGAAAGCATCCAAGAGAACATACAGAGTGAGACCTGGACATACACATACACACACACACACACACACACACACACACACACACACACAAAAAAAAAAACCAACCCCCCCCCAAACAAACCCACAAAGCTGGGTGTGAGGACATACCTTTAATCCCAACACTCAGGAAGCAGAGGCAGGCAGAGCTCTGTGAGATCAAAGACTGGTCTACATTCTGAGTTCCAGGTCAGCTGGGGCTACAGTGAGTAACCTGACAACCTGAGTTCAATCCCCAGAACCTATGTCAACAGCATATTCTGCTCTTGCACAGAACCCAAATTCAGTTCCCAGCACCTATGTCGAGCAACTCACAACAGCCTGTAACTGTAGGTCCAGGGGATCTGATGCTCTCTTCTGACCTCCATGGGCACTTGCACTCATGTGCTCATATCCTCACACAGACATGCACTAATATATATAATTAAAAATAAAATCAGCAGAGCATGGCAGAGCACACCTTTGATCCCAGCTCTCTGGAGGCAGAGGCAGGGAGATCTCTGCGAGAGCCAGTCCAGCCAGGTCTACATAGTGAGTTCCAGGCCAGCCATGATGGCATGCATCTGCACTTCTACAGTGAGATAGGAGGCAGTGACAGACAAATTGGTTGGGAGCCTATGGGCCAGCTAGCTTGGAATTTGAAGCAAAGCTTTAGAAACAAGAGATCTTGCCTTAACAAATTAGAAGTTGAGAACTAACTCTTAAAAGTTGTTCTCTGACCTCCACATGCATGGCACGACATACGCATGCCAGCTCTGTTTTTCTCTCACACACATATACACACTAAATAAACATTAAGATAAAAAAAATCATGTAACAGATTTGTGAAAAGTATAAAATTTTCAGAAGTCATATTTTATGAGTAAATTAGTATACATGGTTTAGAAGAGGCAGATTTCTATTAACATATACTTCAGTCAGAAAGGCCACTCTCTTTTCTTAAAAAAGACTTGTTTTCATGTGTGTGTGTACCTACATACATGTATATATGCCAGTGTCCTCTGAAGTCAGAAGAGTCAGATCTAGCCTGCTTCTGCCTCTGGAGTGCTGGGATCAATAGCATGTGCCATCACACCCAGCCCTTGCTGAGTTTGTTTTTTTCAGTAGCTCAGGCTTGCCTGGAACTCATTGTGGCGTCCAAGCTGGCCTCAGACTTGAAGCAACACACCTAGTTCAGCTTACTGAATGCTGAGATTACAGATGTGAGCTGCTCTACCCAGTTTTTGAGGTTTTTTTTTTTTTGGTTGTTGATAGGATCTACTGTATATCCCATGCTAGCCTTGAACCCGCCACCCTCCTTTAACATCTTGAATGCTGGGATTGTATATGTACCACCATACCCAGTTTTTAATTTGTTTTTCATAGTTTTTTTTTTGGTCTTTTTGAGACAGGTCCCCCTATAGCTCCAGCTGGCCTGGAACCTGCTACATAAACCAGGCTGGCTTGGAACGCACAGAGAGCCACCTGCCTTGCCTCCCAAGTGCTGGGATAAAAGGCATGCACTGTCATGCCTGGCTTCTTTTTTATACCTCATAGTACAAAGGCAGTTTTTCTCAGACAGTTTCACGTACACCAAACTGGCTTTGAGCTCCTGCCTCGCCCTCCAAGTGCTAGGATTTGGGATGTGCTACCATACCTGGGCTGTGATTGCTTTATAAAACAATAAATTACCTGCAGAGGAGAACTTGATGTCAGCCACTGCCATAGACTCTCCACCTCCTTTTAATGTAATGTCTTCAGCAATAAGAGGAGGAAACTGCTCCATTCGTTCTTTTCCGCCCATTGGAACCTTTCAATAAAAAGAAAGCTGTTTGGAAGTTCAAATTAAATTCCCTGTAATTATAGCTGGGGGTGGTGGCTTTTAAAACTATAATCTCAGCCCTCAAGAGGCTGGGGCAACAGGGTCATCATGAGTTTGAGGCCAGTGTGGGCTACAAAGTAAGGACCCCCTTCCCCTTTTTGTTCTTTTTTGAAACAGGATCTCATACAGCCCAGGCTAGCCTCAAACTATGCAGTCTGGACTGGCCTCGAAATCCTGATCCTACTTCCTTTGCTTTCAGAGTGCTAGAATTAGACAGACACGTACACCATGCTTAGCTTGACAATCTCAAAAACTAAGACAGGCATGGTGGTGCATGCTTTAACCTTAACACTTGGGAGGAAGAGAAGGCAGATCTCTATGGGCTTGAGTCTAACCAGATCAACATAGTTCCAGGCCAGCCAGGGCTATATCAGACCCTGTCTTGAAAGAAACAACCCTCCTACCCCCTCTCTTCCCCCCAAAACCCCAAACAACCAAATAAAAAATTCCTTATAATTGCATTATTAAGTAAATTGCCAATAATCCTACACAGAAATAAAATCCTTGTAAACATTCAACTGTTGAGCATAGGGGCTCTGTAACGGATGAAGCCTACAGATTCTAAGGCCAAAGGCCACTTGTTGGGCATGGGGCTGCAGTAACCTGGTGACAGGAGAACTGTGTTTTATTTATACCATTTTCACAGCCACTGTCAGGCAATTAAAGCAAGATCCTTCCGACTAGCTTAGTTCTTTTAGGTGTGGCTATAAAGATTATTCTCTATCACTCACTTTATTTTTGAGATAGGGTCTCACTATGTAGCCCTGGCAGGCCTTGAACTCAGCGATGTGCCTGCCTCTGCCTCTGGAATGCTGAGACTAAAGGCATGCACCATCACACCTGGCCCAATCTCTGCCTCTTTACAAGGATCTACTTTTTAAAAAAATAATTTTTAAATTATTTATGTATTTTATGTGTATGAATATATTGCTTGCATGTATGTAAGTGCACCTGTGTTGTGCAATGCCCACAGAGATCAGAAGAGGGCATCGGATCCCTTGGAATTGGAGTTACAGAGGTTATCCACCATGTGGGTGCTGGGAATTGAACCTGGTTCCTCTGCAAGAACAGCCAGCACTCTTAACTGCTGAGCCATCTCTCCAGCAAGGATCTATTTGTAACAAGATTCAGCTTCTATGTTCACAGGTTCTGCATGAATGGGAAGCACCTTGATAGTAACTTGGGCATCTATCAGAAATTCTCTAGTGTTTAGCACTAGGGACACAATGATAGGCATTACAATATGGTCTTACCCTCAAGGAGCTCTAAAGGAGCAAATAACATACAAAGAGCAGGTAAGAAATGGGATGAAAGGCACCAGGAAGTGCTAGAGCTGTGGAAGAGGGACTATTGAGCCAAGATGGGTCAAGGAACCGCCAATGAAATGAAGAAGCAATATAAATATATAATTCTTTCTTTTCTTTCTCAGTCCTAGGGGTCCAACCCCAGGCCTCATATATACCAGGCATGTGTTCACCACAAGCTACAATTCAGCCCTCAGTAGTTTTAATCGTAGTCTTATTTTCTTAGACAACCTAGAGAGAAATAAGTATTCATTTCTCAAGTTTGTTTTTATCTTCTTTAAAGGCTCTGAGGGAGTGTGTCTGTTTACATATATATACATAAACACATGTATTATCATTTTTCAGTATTGGGGATTGAACCTGGGGTCTTATGCCTGGTAAGCATGTGTTCTACCAGTGAGCTATATCCCCGCCTTTATTCCAACTTTTAAAAAGACTTATTTGGGTGTGGAAGGCAGTGTGCCACTGTACATACGTGTGTGTGCAGTGTGCCACTGTACATACATGTGTGTGCAGTGCCTGTGGAGGCCAGAAGAGGGCGTCAGATCCCCTAGAACTGGAATTATAGACAACTGTAAGCTACCATGTGGGTGCTGAGAACTGAACCTGGGTCCTCCTAAAAAGCAGCAAGTATTCTTAACCACTGAGCTGGTATCTCCAGCTCCCTTTTTTCCCCATTTTTTGAGATAGTTTCCTGTAGCTCAGGCTGGTCTCCTAACTCACTGAACAGTCAAGGATGACCCTGAACTCTAGATCCTCCTGCTTCTTACCTCCCAAATGCTAGAACTATAGGTGTGGGCAGCCACCCCTAAGTAACTTTTTTTTTTTTTTTAATATTTTTTTTTTATTTTTTTTTATGTGTATGAGTGTATTGCCTGCATGTATATGAGTATACCCATGTCGTGCAATGCCGCAGGTCAGAAGAGGGCTTTGGATTCCCCAGAACTGGAGTTAAGGATGGTTTGTAGCTGCCATGTGGGTGTTGGGAATCAAACCCAGGTTATCTGTAAGAGCAGTCAGTGCTCTTAACTGCTGAGCCATCTCTCCAGCCCCCTAAGTAACTTTTTGGTTTGTTTGCAGCTACATGAGCACTGATATTAATCACTGCTCCATTGGGTGCACCTAGTATTTCTGCAACAGGTGTATTATATCCTTACCACCCAAATACATGTAGCACTTACAACATTGTCTTAGCTGGCCAGATGGCTCAGCCATTAAGGTCCTTGCTGTGCAAGTCTGATAACCCGAGTTCGGTTTCTGGAACCCACATACGGTAGACGTGAATCAAGTCTACGAAGTTGTCCTCTGACCTCCACATGCACACCATGCACCACTCCCATAGTTTAAAAATATACTTTTTTTTGCTCTTTTTGGGACAGGGTCTCTCTGTAGCCCCAGCTGTCCTAGAACCATTATGTAGACCAGGCTGGCCTTGAACTCACAGAGATCTGCCTGCCTCTGCCTCCTGAGTGCTGGGATTAAAGGCGTGTGCCACCACGCCCAGCAAAAATATACTTTTTTATAATAAAAAAGAACAGGGCTTAGCAGAGATGGCTTAGCAGATAAAGGGCTTGCCATCAAGTCTGATGACCTGAGTTCAATCCCTGGACCCCAATGGTGGAAAGCTTGAACTGACTCCCACAAGTTCTGACCTTCACATGAATGCCATGACATTCATGAGAGACACACACTGCCACATGCATACTGACAACAGATGTTCAAAGTCAACAAAACAAAATAACAACAACCAAAAAAACAAGGGGCTGGAGGGATGGCTCAGTGGTTAAGAGCACTGGGCTGCTTTTGCAGAAATCCTGGGTTCGATTCCCAGCATCCATGTGGCAGCTAACAACCATTAGTAACTCCAATTCCAGGGGATCTGACACCCTCTTCTGACCTCCATGGGTATTTCACAACATTGGCGCACCTATCTACAAGCAGGCAAAACACTCATACACATAAAAATAAAGAAAATATCAAAACCAAACCCCAAACCACTGCACCAACACTTAATCTTTCCCACCTTCTCATGAGGTAAGTACAACAAAGAACAGTAGGGAAAATTTGCCTGAAGTCACATAGCTTTGTTAAGTGGAGTCAGGCAGATATTTGAACCAGGTAGTCTGGCTTCAATAATCTTATCCAGAGAGCTTGGCGATGCAAACCTGTGATGTGATCCCAGCACCAGGAAAGTAGAGGCAGGAAGATCAGGAGTTCCAGACCAGCTCTAGCTATATAGCTAATTAGAGGCCAACATTGTACTACCCTGTCTTAAAAATCAAAACAAGCAAACAAAAAACTCAACAAATATACAATGCTCACTATCCAGTGGTATGTAAGGCCTATCTTGTAGATGAACCAAAACAGTCCTCAGGCTTCAGGGGACTGGGCCTGGTGAATTTGAGTGGCATGGCCTAACTGGGATGAGAGCAATGGTCCATGAGGAGCCAAGAGCAGGCTGGACTCTGAAGAGAAGGAATAATCAGGACACCTGAGGGTTTGTTGTTGTTAAATTTATAGCTCAAAGGAAGGAGGCAGAAGGGTAGGCAAAAAGGAAAAACTTGTAAAAATGAGTCTCTGGGATTAGGAATGAGGTGAGGAAGCTTCTCTACTTAGATCAGCTCTTCTTAACCATTACTGACATTTTAAGTCATTCTTTGTGCTGAGTAGTTCACCTGCCCGTTGCAGGATGGTTAGCATCACCTGGGGTTTACACACACCAGATGCCAGCAGCATCCAACAATGACAAAATCTGTAGCTTTTTTTCAACCAGCATTGTCCAGGACAACTTTGTGTAGTCATGTGTCCATCAGGTACTTGAAAGGTGGCATCTGTGACTGTTCATCTAATTCTAATAGTGCATTTAAATGTAGATAGCTGTATGTGTCTAGTGACTAACACATTGGCCAGTCTACTGCAGAGAAAACTGGCTTTTTTTGGCTTAGTCCAAATGAACATTCCTTTTCATGTGGAGCCCATATTTGTTTTATAGGCAGAATGCTCAAAGAAAATGAGGCAAGAGAGTGAGTTGATGTGCAAACAGATGGTTCTAATCAACACAAGCTTTAATAGCAGCAGGTATGGGACCATCCCACTGCATCAAGTTGAATTGCTTACCAGCAGTAACTCATGACCCGCGTGCTTCTGATACACAGCATCTGCCCTGTCCAAGGAAGTAATATGTACCGGGAGGAAGTTGGAAGCCACAACTGTAAACCAAGCTGAGTGATTTCCCTTAAGAAAGGAAGAAAGAACTTATTTCATACAACAAAACACTTGGGAAGCCTGCACATGGCCATGTATATTTAAAAGAAAAAAAGAAGAAACAAAAGCAGGGTGTAGTGGTCCCAGCACCAGGGAGGTGGAGGCAGGAAGATCAGGAAACTCAAAGACAGCCTCAACTACAACAGAGTTTAAGGTCAGCCTGAGGTACACGAGACCCTGTCTCAAAACAACAGGAAAAAAAAAAAGAAAAAAGAAAAAAATAGAAACCAAATCAAAGTTTCTTTTAACTATCATCAAATTATACTGCCTTAAAAAGGTACAATTCAGGCCAGATGTGGTGGTGCATGCCTTTTATCCCAGCACTCGGGAGGCAAAGGCAGGTGGATTTCTGTGAGTTCAAGGCCAGTCTGGACTACATGGTTGAATTCCAGGCCAGCTGGGGGTTGGGGGGGACCCCCCAAAAAGACCAAAAAAAAAAAAAAAAAAAAAAAAAGGCACAATACAGAAACAATGTATTCTAACAACTCATGTAAATGGTAAAACTGACTTTGACTTTATGAAAACAAAACAAAATAGATGGGCATAATGGCAAACCTGTAATCACAGCAGGAAGATGATAAACTCAAGGCCAACCTGGGCCACACAGTGTCTCAGCAGTTAAGAGTGCTTACTGCTGTTACAGAGGACTGAGTTTGCTTTCCAGTACCTACATGGCAGCTTACAACCTCTGGTATCTCCAGTTCCAGGGGATCTGATGCCCTCTTCTGCCTCTTCTGGCCTCCTCAGATATCTGTATGTACATGTTATTATAAACTCATGCAGGCTCACACACATACACATAAATAAAAAATAAAAGTCTTTGAAAATATAAAGAACAACAGAATAGTTCTGGGAGTTTTACATCTATTAAAAACAAAAAGGAAATCTGTTTTGACTGTTATTGTATAAAGTTAGGTTTAAAATATTAACACTATGGGCTTTCACAAAATGTATAAAGGTTGTAGGTATACAAGGCTAAATTTCCAATGCAGTATGAACAAACCCAAAACCCAAGAAATGTGCTTTAGCAATGGCCTGTAAGTTGAATGTTGCAATGAATATATCCATGTTTCATTTTCCCTCGCAAAATGGAGGACTACACTTTAAGATTGCCAGAATGCTACGTAAATAAACTTTGAACAAAAAAACAAGTACCACATTACACAAAGGGTAGAATTTAATGCATTATTAACCTTGGACTTAAAATGTTTGGTTATATTATAACAATGTGAAATAATAATATAGTTAACAGTATTTTGTCTTAAATGCTAAGCTACAGAAGGGATTCAAGATCCTACTTATGATACAGCTCTATTTATTTACTTTTATGTGTATTAATGTTTTGCCTGTATGTGTATGTAAGTGCAACCATGCATGCAGTACCTGTGGAGGTCAGAAGAGGGTGGCAGATTCCCTGGAACTTGGAGTTACAAATAGCTTAGCCACCATGTCGTTGCTAGGAACCAAACTGGGTCTTCTTTTATATTTTTTATATTTATTTATTTTTATTTTGTGTATGAGTGTTTTGCCTACATGTATGTGAGTGCACCATGTCGTGCAATGCTAAGGAGGTCAGAAGGCTTTGGATTTCCCCGGAACTGGAGTTAAGGACAGTTTGTAGCAGCCATGTGGGTACTGTGAATTGAACCCTCTGCAAGAGCAGTCAGTACCCTTAACCACTAAACCATCTCTCCAGCCCCCTCCCCCTTTTTAATATTTATTAACTGGGTCCTCTTTTAACAGCCACTGGGCCCCTTATGCTAAGAAAAGCATAAGCTTTTCTTACCTGTAGGAAATCTATGCGGCCTACAGCACCCAAAAATAGAACCATTCCTGGTTTGAGCACAAAAGTTCTTGGTATAATGGAATGTGTTGGCAAAACAACATCTACTTCTTTTTCTGTTAGAAGGTTTAAAATCTGTAAAGCAAAATGACAGACTTTTAGAGAACTACAACATATTTTGTGATTTACTCAAAGTTACACACACACACACACACACACACACACACACACACACACACACATATTTTTTTGTCTTTTTGAGACAGGGAATCCTGTAGCCCCAGCTGGCCTGAACTCACTATTAGACCACGTTGACCTTGAACTCACAGAGATCTGCCTGCCTCTGCCTCCCAAGTGCTGGGATTAAAGCCACTATATCCTGCTTTAAATATTCTGTCTAACTTAATCTAAATTTACTCTATTTTTTACTCACTTCATAGTCAAGTCTTTAGTGGCAAAATAACTTTATAGTTATATGAGACTTTCCTATGACAGCACTACCCCCCAAATGTTAAAATTGGTATATACCCCAAAACTACTGTCAGCCAGAAGGAATGGAAATATATGCTTAAGGCATCCAGGGAGAAGTAGCTTACAGCTTAAAATAATGGAATATGTGAGCTCACGTCCTAGTGATTAAGTATGCAAGCATCAAATGCAAAATGGCTCATACCTATAAATCCCAGCACTGAGAGACTGAGGCAGGAGAACTTCCACAAGTTCTAGGCCAGGTTGGATTATATAGTGGGTTCCAGGCAACTAATAGCTACAATGAGACGCTGTCTCAACAAAAAATAAAAAATGCCCCCCTTCCCTCACCAAACAAAAAAAGGAAAATGGTCATTTTACTCTAGGAGTAGATCAAGCCCTGATGAAACTTTCTCAAGTGTAGACTGACTATTTGGCAGAAAATCAGAGAATGTTATGAATCCTGGCTTGTCAGAAATAGAGTCTTTAAAAGTTTTTCTTTACATGTATGTGCATATGTCTGTGTGAGTGAATGCCACATGTGTGGGTGCCTGAGGAGGTCAAAATAGGGTGTTGGATCCCTTGGCCCTGGAGTTACATGGAGTTGTGGGCCACTTGATTTAGGTGCTGAGAACCAAACTTGGGCCATCTAGAAGAGTAACAAGTTCTCTTTTCTGCAGAGTCATCTTTCCAGCCCAGGATGAGTTTTTAAAAGGACTGTAAAAATAAGGAAAAAGCGAGATTATCAGATTCTGGTAAGATTTAAGGCAAAAACAAGCTGGGTGTGGTGGCACATGCCTTTAGTTCCAGCACTTGGGAGGCAGAGGCAGGTAAATCTCTGTGAGTTCCAGGCCAGCCTGGTTTACACAGTGAGTTCCAGGCCAGCTGGAGCTATGGGGAGATTCTGTCTCAAAAAGACCAAAAAAAAAATAAAAATAAAAATAAAAATAAAAATAAAAAATTAAGGTAAAAACAAACCAAACCAAGTCAACCAAAACATCAACAACAAAAACCTTCATTAAAAAAAGAAAAAAGCGCTGGGTATGGTGGCGCACGCCTGTAGTCCCAGCACTTGGGAGGCAGAGGCAGGTGGATCTCTCTGTGAGTTCAAGGCCAGCCTGGCCTACATAGTGAGTTCCAGGACAGCTGGGGCTACAGGGAGATCCTGCTTCAAAAAGACCAAAAAACAAAACAAGAACAAAACAAAAAGTACAGAGCTATTCACATTAGCTAAGTTGTAAGCCAACCTGTGTCTGTCAATAGAGGATTGCATATAGAAAACGTGTTTTATGCATACAATGTAATTTTTTTCAGCCACAAAGAATGAAATCATGTCATCTGTAGGAAAATGGATACAACTGGAGACAATCATATTAAGTGAATTAAGCCAGTCTCAGAAATCATCAAGATTTTGCTCATTTGTGGGTCCTAGACATGGTTGATACAGACACAAAACTGTCTAGGGGTACAAAAGGGCAAATGGAAGGGAAGGGGAAGAATAAAGTTCAAAGTATGTATTTGTATGAAAATGGCCTTATGTCACCCTGTATAATAAAGGTACTCTTTGAGAAGCCCATAACAATGTTCTCAAGTGTGTCTTTCTTCCTGAACACTTTCCTTCCTTCCCTCCCTCCCTCCCTCTATTTTTATGTGAGGGTTTTGCCTGCTGTATGTACATGCACCATAATATGTTGTGTGCCTTGTGTCCTTGGAGGCCATTTGTGCCAGGAGACTCCCCTAGCATTTTTTCTGGTGCTAGATATTGAGTGTGAAGCAAGCACTCTACCACTGAACTAAATTTAACTCCAGTCTGTTAGAGACCTTTGATAAGACGGTGCATGACTAAAATAATGAGTCTGAAAGGGAAGCACTGGTTGGTGAAGTTAAAGTGACAGAACATTATTAGAAAGAGGCCCAGTTACTCTGTAGTTATGGAGTGCTAAGGAAAAGACTGTAGGTGGACACTTATTCTAGAAGGGTAAAATGATAAAAGGAATGTTCTATATGATTCCATCATTCTGAAAACTAAAAAGACTACACTTCTGAGAAGGAAACTAAGTGAACCTGATGAAGCAAAAGAAAGAAAAGTACCTAAGACACCACTGCTGTTTTACAGGGAGGCACAGATCTAAGGAGACCTAGAATTGGTCAGTTGTGAGATTCAGGGAAACGATAAATCGAAGTGTTGTGGGGCTGTGTATCTAGAGTAAATCAATGACTTGGTTAAAGTTCAAAACTGAAAATAACAAAATATAAGTCCAGTCTGTTGGCCCATGGCTGTAATTGCAGCACTCAGGAGGCTGAGGTAGAAGGACTGGTGAATTCTAGGCTATCCTAGGGTACACAGTGAAACCCAAAGTTGTAACAATTAATGCACACACAGGAGAGTAGAACTTAGGCTAAATTTAATAAGGTAAAAACTAAGTTACTCATGGACTGTAATTAGAGTAAAACGATGGATAAAGGCAAGACAGGTAGAATTCACTCTATTCTAAAATTATGCTCACTTGACAACACTTGCCCAAACTTCATATGTTTCAAGGAGGCTCTCAGTGTAGTACAAAGAGCAAAAATGTACTGGGTACTCTGGGAGTTCACAACTCTGCTCCAAATAACCCTCACTGCTTATCCAGTTCAGACCAGATGACCTTGTGATGGACATGTTTTCAAGGGAATTCAAGCATGGAACATTATTCTCACCTTAAAATACAGGAACCTGTACATGCTTCGCTAAGATAACCACAATGCTAATACCAGTAGTTTGCTTGCAGTGATGTCAACTAAATGAATACAGAATTTTATGACATATTCATTCCTGAACTATTTGTTATTTTTTTGAGACAGGGTCTTACAATGTAGCCTTGGCTGGCCTAGAACTCACTATGTAGACCAGTCTGTCCTCAAACTCAGATCTGCCTCTGTCTCTGGGATTAAAGGCATGGCTCTGTTACGAAAGAAACAGAACAACCCCCGCCTTATTTTTTTTTTAAGGCAGGGTCTCCTTGTAGCCCCCGCTGTCCTGGAACTCACTATGTAGACCAGGCTGGCCTTGAACTCATAAGAGTTCACCTGCCTCTGCCTCCCAAGTGCTGGGATTAAAGGTGTGTGCCACCACGCCTGGCAGAACTAAATTTTAAAATGGAAGCACACTTCTTTCCTTGTTTCTGCAGTTAAGACTGTACTTCTACAATGAAAAGTAAATGTTTTCTAAATTTTGTTATTTTTATTTTATGTGTATGCGTGTATTGCCTGCATGTAGGTAAGTGCACCCATGTCGTACAATGCCCTCGGAGGTCAGAAGAGGCTGTTGAATCCCCTGGGACTGAAGTTACGGACAGTTGCTAGCTGCCATGTGGGTGCTGGAATTTGAACCAGGGTCTTCTGCAAGAACAACTAGTGTTCTTAACCGCTGAGCCATCTCTCTAGCCACCAAAAGTGAATGTTTCTGAGAGAACCAAATACATACACAATTTTCTTTTGTAATTCCAGGAGTGTCAAAAAACCAGTGGGCATCTTTCACATCGTCTGGGGTCAATTCTACTCCTGTGGTGGATTTGTGCACAGCCAAAACAGGTTCATTTCCCATGTCAAAGGCAAGCGAGTCAGCGTCAAACTCAAAGGGAACTTCATCTTTCTGTTCTGTAGAATGCAAGAATGTTCTTCCAACTCTTCCTAGAACAAATTACACCAAGGATATTGAGGTTATAGTCACACCTCCTTCCCATGCTCACCAAGGAGTTGATGGGGGAGTCAGTGCCCCTCCCACCCAATCAGTCGACCTTAGCTGCATGTGGGGGAGAGGCTAAGGATATATAAGCCAAGAATGCCATGAGGCACCTCTCTTGGCATTTTGTGTGGCTGTTGGGAAGACACAGGATCTATATTTTGAGTGTGGACTTTCCAGTGCAGCCATAAATGGGGGGGGCACTCTTCTATAAATAAACCCCACCCTATGCTCTGTTAGCAAGCCCAATGAACTCGTTAGGATTGTCCAAAAAATAAAATAAAATAAATTTTAGGGGCTGGAGAGATGGCTCAGTGGTTAAGAGCACTGTTCTTGCACAAGACCTGGGTTTGAATCCCAGCACCCATATGGTGGCTAACAACGGTCCGCGTAATTCCAGTTCCAAGGGATCCACTGCTCTCTTCTGTCTTCTTGGGCATTGCATAACACGGGTCCATTACATACATGTAGGCAATATATGCATACACATAAAAATGAAAATAAGCTGGGCGTGGTGGCACATGCCTTTAATCCTAGCACTCGGGAGGCAGAGTCAGGTGATCTCTGTGAGTTCAAGGCCAGCCTGGTCTACATTGTGAGTTCCATTCTCCGTGCCAGGAAAATAGTAGATACTTGATTTGTACTAAAGTGGGAAATGCAGAAATGCAGCCAGAGAATTGCTCTGTCCCTCACACCCACCAAAACCCAATACCTGGAGCGTATTAACGAAAATTGGTTGAGGCTGGGTGTGGTGGTGCCTGCCTTTAATCCCAGCACTTGGGAGGCAGAGGCAGGTGGATCTCTGTGAGTTTGAGGCCAGCTTGGTCTACATAAAGAGTTCCAGGACAGCTGGGGCTACAGGGAAGCCCTGTCTCAAAAAGACCGAAAAAAAAAAAAAAAAATAAAATTTCATTTTTATGTGTATGCGTGTATTGCCTGCATGTGTGTAAATGCATCTGTGTTGTGCAATGCCAATGGAGGTCAGAAGAGGGGCATTGGATTCCTCTGGAACTGAAGTTATGGACGGTTGCTTGCTGTCATGTGGGTGTTGGGAATCGAACCTGGGTCCTCTGCAGGAGAAGCCAGTGTTCTTAAGAGCTGAGTCATCTCTCCAGCCCCAATTTTATTTTTGAGCTGAGTCTCCCTACATAGTCCAGTATGGCTTTAAATGTGACTCTCTTGCTTCAGCCTCCAGAGTGACAGGCAGACAGATTTTATACACACATTTCATTACTGTTATTTGCATTTGGGAAAGGGTATCATGTATGTAGCCCAGGCTTGCCTCAAACTCATTAAGTAGCTGAGGTTGGCCTTGAACTCCTGATCCACCTGCCTTTATCGCCCATGTGCTGGGATTATAGGCATGCACCACCACCCCTGGAGACTTAAATAAGTCACAGTGTACAGAAATGAGACTATGATGATACTTTTACCTTTTTCCTGTCTTTGATTTTTTTTTTTCGGAGACAGGGTCTCCCTACAGCCCCAGCTGGCCTTGAACTCAGAGAGGGCTGCTTGCCTCTGCCTCCTGAGTGCTGGGACTAATGGCATAAGCAACCACGCCCAGCCTTTTTATTTTTTTGCCTTCTTTTTCAAAGATCATTAGATACTCTTGAAAAGATCATGAGTGTTTCAAGGTGTGTTCATTGAAACAGGTGGTGTTGGGAATCAGTTTTGTAAATTAAGTATGGAAAGAGATACCAAAGAGAGGGATGACCTAATTTATAGCTGCTGTACAATGACCATTGCTACCTCTGCTTGCCTGGTTTCCAAACAGTAGTAGCCTTCCCTAAAGGGCTCTATATTCCAGAGTAAGGAAGTCTCTTTCCACAGAAAATGGCTAGCCCCACGTGGCTGTTTTGCAAGGTTGTGAACGAGAATTTTCTCAAACAGGAAGGACACTCACCTACTAAGTAACCGTGCCTTTTCAGTTGAGTAAGCTGACTTTGTTCTTGCTCACTAAGGTCTTCTTCAGCTTTAGCTGCTTCTTTTTTAAGCCTTTTTTGTCTTTTGAACATTCTGTAAGGCGTCGGGTTGGAAATAGGAAACTTCAGAAGGTTTAATGTAGTACCTAAAATACCAAAGAGGAGGAAAACATTTCTGAGGATCCCATCATGTTGGCTACTGGGATTTATTTTACTTACCCTTCATTCAAGACAATCCCTGTATCATTATTTCTACTTCACACATGAAGAAACAGGCTCAGAGTTTAGTTCACAGGCTAACCCAGGATCTGAATACAAAATCTACAGGCCTGTTTTATTTATGACCATTTATCATCTAGAACATCCATGATGGCTGACCACTCTGTGTATGGAGTACCAAAGAATAGCTAACTAAAGTCAAACTCTGGTTTCAAGGGAACAAATGGGAGTTATTTCTGTCAACTTAATTCTTAAAACTGTTTCTCTTTCCTACTACACCCCCTCCCCGAACCCTCCTTGGGACAGGGTTGTGCTGTGCAGTGCAGGCTCGTCCTCCCCAGTGCTGGGATGACAGATCAACACCATGCCAAACTATCAGTTTCTTTTAAAAAACATTTAAAGGGGGGGAGGGGCTGGAGAGATGACTCAGTGGTTAAGAGTACTGGCTGCTCTTGCAGAGACTCTAGGTTTGATTCCCAGCACCCACTGGTAGAAGACACCAGCTGTAACTCCAGTTGTAGGGGAATCTAGCATCCACTTCTGACCTCCTTGGACACTGCACAACACAAGTGCACTTACACACATGTAGGTAATACACTCATACACATAAAATAAATTTTAATACTTAGCAATATACTTATACACATAAATTTTAAAAAATACTTTTTAAAAGTTTACTTATTTTTATTTTATGTGTATGAATGTTTTTCCTGAATGTATGTAAGTGCACTGGGTGTGCTATGCCTGAAAAGGCCAGAAAAGGGTGATGGAGCCTCTGGAACTAGAGCTACACACAGTTGTTAGCCACTATGTGGGTGCTGGGAACCGAACCTGGGTCCTCTGCAAGAACAGCCAGTGCTCTTAATCGCTGGGCCATGGCCATCTCTCCAATCCTCCATCCCCAGACTATTTTTTTTTTTTTTTGGTTTTTTTGAGACAGGGTCTCCCTGTACAGTGGGGTTAGCCTGTACTCACTATGTAGAACAGACTGGGCTTGAACTCCAGAGATTCCCCTGCCTCTGCCTCCCAAGTGCTGGGATTAAAGGAGTGCGGGACCATGCTCCAAAAATAGTTTCTTTTTTGTTTTTTGAGACAGGGTCTCCCTGTAGCCACAGCTGGTCTGTATTCACTATGGAGACCAGGCTGGCCTTGAACTCACAGAGATCTGCCTGCTTCTAACAGTTTCTTAAACTCACAAAACTGACATTGAGTTTTTTGATAGTTATGTATGTATAGAATAATGGTCTTAAGAATAAATTCAAGGGGCTGGAGAGATGGTTCAACGGTTAAGAACACTGGTTGTTCTTGAAGAAGACCCAGGTTAGAATCCCAGCACCCACATGGCAGCTAACAACTGTCCATAACTACATTCCCAGGGGATTCAACAGCCTCTTCTGTCCTCCGCGGGCATTGCACGACATGGGTGCACTTACCTACATGCAGGCAATACACGAGTACACATAAAATAAAAAATAAATAAATAAAAAAAAAAGAATAAATTCAAGAAAGCTGGGAGTGGTGGTTAGTCCCAGCATTCGAGAGGTAGAGGCAGGCCGATCTCTTTTCAAGAGGTGAAGTGTAAGACTGAGGGGTGAAGGGAGGGTCAGAGTGTAAAGAGCATACACAGAGCTTCCTCTTTGCTGTATTTAGTTGTAGTCTCCAACTGTGTAGGTGAAGATGTCTTTGATTTCATGCTCCTGTTGGAGATACAGGCATGTGCCCCAACACCTAGTTCATGCAGTGCTGTAGAGGTTGACTCTGGCTTGGTGCATTTTAGCGCCTGAGCTACCCCCCGCCCGCCCCACTGTACTCACTTGTTAGAAAATTCAACGTACATTGAATTTCCAAGCACGAAGCTGTTATAAGAGAGAAGGGACCAAAGTGGGGAGACATTTTAAAAGGGATGGCTTCAGGCAGCTCAAGGTGGACATTTAAGAGACGATGCACTAGGTGTCTGGGGTCAAGGCCAATTTCTCAGCAATGAGCCTCCTAAGCCTCACCTGGCCAGGGTGAGATAGTGGCCCTGTCAATGGCTTCGGAGCCCTTGGCCGTGCAGTAATCGGATTCCAGAAGTGTGTTAAACAGAGTTGACTTGCCGGCGTTGGTGGTGCCCACCAGGTAGACGTCGCCGCGATAGCGCCAGGAGCGCTGAAGAGCAGAGATCAGTTCTTCAACTCCATAGCCAGTCTTGGCGCTGATCAGTCGCACATCCCTGACCACCGTGCGGGACCTGTCCGGCTGATTCGAATTCTCCTCCCCATTCAGTGGCTCGTCCCCAGTGGGGTACTGTGGTCCCTGGTGGCCAGGGGCTATCAGGAACCCGGCGCGGACGCAGTCATCCCACAGCCGTTTCCGCAGCCGCTGCAGGTAGCCGGGCGCGTCCTGGGGCAGCAGGTCCACTTTGTTCCCCAGCACGAAGAGCTGCTTGTGGCCCACCAGTGCGGGGAGGTCGGGCAACAGGGCGTCCGGCAGGTCGAGCAGGTCCACCATATAGAGCACCAGGGCCGGCCCCGGCCGGCGCAGCGCGGAGCTCACAAGCTGCAGGTACTGCTCGCGGCTCACCTGCAGGCGCAGGGCACGCCGATGATGCACCAGTAGCCAGCAGCGCTGGCACACGGTCCGCGCCCGCCCGCCGTCCGCCTGGGCCACACCGCGGAACTTCTCGCTGGGCAGGTAGCCGGGCAGGCGGGGGTGATGGCAGTGCAGCTCGGCCCCGCAGCCCGAGCAGTGGAAGCCGCTGGGCGGCACCTGCACGTCGGGCAGCTCCGGGATCGCGAGTGCCTTGAGGCCGGTCCGGAACTTCTGCTGAAGCCGCTCCTCGCGCTGCCGCAGCCTCTCTCGCTCCTCCTCCAGCTGCCGCTGCTGCACCTCCCGCAGCTGCTCCTCAGGGTCCCGCGCGGGCTCGGGATCCTGGATGTACTCCGGGAACAGAAAGCGCTCCTCGGAGTCGGGGCCTCCTTCGTAGTCCTCATTCGCTGTGGGGCCAGCAGAAAGCCGGTGGCCCAGAAAGAATGGACCCTGGGAGGAGAAGGCGGTCTGGCACCGCCTGCCCAAGAGCCGCTCCGGGAAGCCATAGCGCGCAGCAGGAGGCACCGGACCACGCAGGAACCCGGATAGCAACCCCCGAATCAGGCCTGCGGGCAGCATGACCAACGGCTGAGCCTGCGCGGGGGGCGGAGCCACACGATAGAGGGCGGAGCCTAGTGTGCGCACGCGTCTTGGGCTCCGAGCCGCGCATTCAACCTTGGTGACCCTGGGCCCTGTGGTTTGCCACCCGCACGCGCTTGAAACTTCTCGCGATGAAACTTCTGAGGCTCGAGAACTTACACAATACAGCGGGAAAGGCGCCAACCATCTAGACCGAGCTGGGTGGGTAGGGAAGCGTCCTCGGGAGCCGAGGGTGTGTTCGCATTCGGCCACAACCAGAACCTTTCTTTATCAGCCTGTTTCTGGGGTGTCATTCGTGCAACAACACTCAAAACCAGACAACAAAACTCATATTGCCCACCTTTAATCCCAGCACTTGGGAGGCAGAGGCAGGTGGATCTCTGTGAGTTCGAGGCCAGCCTGGTCTACATAGTGAGTTCCAGGACAGCTGGGGCTACAGGGAGACCCCGTCCCCCCGCAAAATCTTATATTGGCTGGACCCACTATGGCCAAGGAGCCGTCCTCAGCCGCAGGCACAAGTGCGCTTGCGCACTATAAACCGCACCAATCAGCTCTGACCGTTCGCGCAGGCGCAGACCTCACATTGTGGTTTTTTTTTTTTTTTTTTTTGGCATGGGGGGGTGGGTGTCTAAGACGTGGAGGATTCTGGGAACGCCGAAGACGGAAATTACTTGCTCTTTCGCTGGGTTCTGGAGGCTGCAGTTAGTCTTTGGAGCTTTGTGGTTTCGAGTCAGGAACTCCCAAGACCTTTTTCAATATGTATGACGCCGATGAGGGTAGGTGACTGGTGCGGACACCCTTCGCGGCCACCACGCTGGCGGGGAAGGCGGGGATCGAGGGTCTGCAGCCGCCACGCTTCTCGCAGCCGCCCTCGCATGCGCAGGCCGCGCACTAAGCTGGGTTTGCTGGCAGTGCAGGTTCGGGTCCGGGAACCCGGGTTCAGGCTCCGGGTCAGCATGGGCGTCCTCCTCACCGTCTGGATTAGTTAAATCTGGTATCAGCTTTGCCTACCGAGATAGCGAGCTGATGCCTCACATTCGGTTGCTTTAACTTCGGTAGATTTCCTTCACAATCCCAGCCCATTTACTGAATAGCTCGATATTGTCTTTTGCGGTTCTAGGGACTGAACCTTAGGGCTCTGCACTTGCTAGTCAAGTACTCAACCGCTGTGGTGTATATCCTCAGTCCCGAATAACTTGATTTTTCAGCATCGTCCTTGTGCCAGACTTACATAGATTCTAAAGGCTAGGGACAAAGAATATTGGAAATAAGGTTGTTCTGGGTTGGTTTTTCTTTCTTTTTCTTTTCTTCTCTGTGTATGAGTGTATTGCCTGCATGTATGTGAGTGCACTCGTGCTGTGCAATGCTGCGGAGGTCGGAAGTGGGCTTCTGATTCCCTTGGAACTGGAGTTAAGGATGGTTCTTAGCCACCATGTGGGTGCTGGATTTTGTGCAAGAGCAGTCACCTCGATCTCAACCGCTGAGCCGTCTCTCCAGCGGGTGTTGGTATTTCTTAACACTGCCTTCAGTCTAAGTCAATTTCTTTAAAAGATGGCCTTTAAATGATCTTTTTCCCCAAAATGACACAGTTCTCAGATGGGTATGTATCCTTACGGGGTCAGTATGCCCTTTTACTTCGCATATTCGGAATTAGTTCTGTCATTGTATTTTCATGTTGTATTTTTAGGCTCATTTTTTACTTCTCCACATCTGCCAATTTAAACATCCTTTTATTTTAGCTCCCGACTCAGGCCACCCTCCACACTACTTATCATATAGATACAATAGAAGAAAAATTTAAACTTTTAAACATGCTTACACTTCTCAGTCTCATTCATTTCATATCCCATTGAAATTAATTAGTATTATATTTTAAAAATCACTTAGTGGAAGAGACTTTAAGAACTGTAAAAAAAATGTTTATATATAGTATGTATGGGAATGTGTGTGGGTGCCTGTGCCTTGGTGCATGTGTGGAGGTCAGAGAACAACTTGAGGTAGGGAGACCTATTTGTACATTGTGTGGACCTGGGATTGAACTAAGGGTATCAGGCTTGGCAGCATGCACCTTTTTCTCGTCTGAGCCATCTTGCTGGCCCTAAAAATGTTTTTTTAAAAATATTATTTTCATTTTACATGTATGAGTGTATTGCCTACATATAGATAGGTGCACTGGTGTCGTGCATTGCCGGCAGAGATCAGAAGATGGCAGTTAAAGCCCCTGGAACTGGAGTTACAGACAGTTGTTAACCGTGGGTGATGGGAATTGAACCCGGGTCCTTGACAAGAGAAGTCAGTGGTCTTAACCGCTGAAACATCTCTCCAGCACCGAAGTGTTTTGTTTTTGGTAGTTTTTTTTTTTTTTTTTTTTTATTTATTTTTTGTTTTTGGAACGGGCCACCATTTTATTTGTTTTCAAGTCAACATTTTAGTTTTTTTTTTTTTTTTTTTTAATTTAATTTTTGTTTTTGAGACGAGCACACATTCTCATTGTTTTCAAGTCAGAAAACACAAAAAAGTAGGAAGTGTCAGGTCAGGTGTGTTTTTTACTACCTGTCCCATTTGAACTCCTTAACATAGGTAGCTTCTATTCTTGGATTCTTATTACTTTATGCATATTTTAGCAAATAAAAATGACATTTTGTTTTCCTTTACAGACAAAAATAACAGATTTTTTGCACTTTTACTTTTTGCTTAACATATCTAGATTTTCATAAGTACAGTGTTCCTATTTTCCGCCCTATAGCAATTTAGTATATAGATGTACTATAACTTAAGTAGGCTCTTACTGATGACTATTTGAGTTTTTGGTAGTTTTCTCTCTTTTAAACAATACTGGATCAAATAAATACCATAGATGTCATTTATAAAGTCCAAGTGTGTTTGTAGGATGCATTACTAGATAGAGAAAGAGAATTTTCAGGTTAAATGGTAAATGCTTGACATTTTTGTTAGGTGGTGCCAAGTGACCACTAGTTTACATGTTCATTAGCAATGTATCTAGACCTTTGCGAAGAAAAGTTCATAAAGCTGCTGCAGCAGTGAGTACCCTTCCTTCTTGCCAGTGTCCTCTGACATCTTCATTAGCTGTGCCCTTGGCACTTCTCACCCACTCCTTTTCAGCTGGTTTCTTTCTTTGTCAATGTCAGTTCTCTTTGCAAGAAAACAGGTTAAAGTCTTTTATTATTTCCTTTTAAATAAATATAGTGTGTGTCTGTGTGTTGTGTGTGTGCTCTCGTGTGCAGGTGCATGTGTACTACAGTGCCCCTGTGGAGGTCAGGGGACAACTTTCAGAGTCTATTCTCACCTTCCACCTTCTTGAGGCAGGGTCCCTTGTTTCTGCTGCTGCACTGTGCACTCCAGGCTAGCTGGCCTCCAGCTTCTGGACCATTCTCTGGTCTCTACCTCCTGTCTCCATGTAGGAGTCCAGGGATTACAGATGTACACCACTATATATGGGTTTTTAACAGAGGTTCTGGGGCTAAAACTCAGGTCATCAGGCTGTGTGGCAAGTACTTTTATATCTTCAGCTGTCTCCTTAGCCCTTGTTTCCCTTTTCTTCCAACACTTTACCATTTGGCATTTATAGCCAAACAGTCTTGTTTCCAATTTCTATTTCTCAGGTCCTCTGTATCCCATTACAGTCTGATGCTTCCACATTAAAACAGCTTTTTCTATGATTGTCTTTAACTTCACATTTGATAAATTGCATGGATATTTCAAAAGTTTTATCTAGGCTGAGTGTGCTGACTTAGGTCTATAATACCAGGAGGCTGAAGTAGGAGATTTGTTTCAAGTTGGAGGCCAGCCTGGGTTACAACAAACAAGACAAAACAAAAAAAGTTAAACAAAGAAACCCCAGACTTAAATAAATTCTGTGGTATTCAAAATTGTTGATGATGAGACTGGAGAGATGGCCCAGCAGTTAGTAGCACTTGGTGTTCTTACAGAGAATCCAGGCTTGGTTCCCAGCACCTACATAGCAGCTAACAATGGTCTGTAATTCAAGTTCCAGGGGATCTGATTGATGCCTTCTTGCCTCTGTGGTTACTACATACAGGCAGGCAAAACACTCAAACACATAAAATATAAATAAACAAAAAAATATTGTTATGATTTCCTGGGAACTACTCATTTCCTGCCCTATCACTTGCACTTGATTATTTTGTTTTTTTAAAAAATTTAATCGTGTTTGTGTGTGTGTATGTGTGTGAGTGTGTGAGTGCAGACGCCCACTGAAGCCAAAGGTGTTGGATTCCATAGGAACTGGAGTAACAGGTGGTTGTGAGCCATTTGAAATTGAATGCAGGTCCTCTGGAAGAGCAGTATGTCCTCTTAACTGCTGACCATCTCTTCAGTCCCCATACATTTGATTATTATTATTTTCTCTGTCCTGTTCTCCTTCCGTGACTGCATCCATTTTCCATGCTTTCGTTTACATTCCATATGTGAGTACTTCTGAATAACTGCCCTGTTTATTTATTTTGAGACAGGGTCCTGGGCATGTAGCCTGGCTAACTTTGAACTCTTAGCAATTCTCTTGTCTTAGCCTTCCATGTGCTGGAATTACTGTCATGAGCCAACATACCCTGCAGTATTTCCTAAATTCAATGCTCTGCATATCTACCTTCTATTAAACAGCCAAAGTATCTTCTAGGCTCTTTATACTCTTTACTGTGCAAACTGAGCTCACTGTGTTTTATCGATTTCTTTTCTTAAAGCTGCTCTCTCTTCTGCCCCCCATCTCAGTGAATGATACCACGCTCCTCTTATGGACATGTTGTACTCAACTTCTTACTTTCCTTTCAGCTTACGCTGTTTATCTACATTGGCCTTTGTTTTTGTGTGTATACCTGTGGAGGCCAGAGGTGAATATTGAGTCTTCCTTAATTGCTTCTTCACTTTGGTTTTGAGACAGGGTCTCATTGAACCTAGAGCTCACCTCTAGCTACACTGGCTGGCCAGCAAGCTTCAGGGACCCTCATCTCTCAGCCTCCTCAGTGCTGGGATGACAAGTGAGTGCCCCCATGCCTACCTTTTTATGGGGGATTCGTACTCAGGTCCTCATGTTTGTGTAGCAAGCAGTTAATCCACTGAGTCCTCACATTGGCCTTTCCTTGAATATACAATATTATCTTTCATAGTAGAATCTTTTGGACAAGATACTTCTTTCCTGAGTTTCCTCACACTGCCTCCTTTGGCCTGGTTTACGTCTATTCTCAGCTTTTGGGAAGGCTTTCCTGGCTTCCTTAGTCCTGGTTAGGAATGCCCATATCACTTCGTTGAGTTCATCTTGTCTGTATTTCCCCACTTTGTGATAATCTCTGCAAGGATGCACCATTTTTGTCTTGTGAAAGATGGTGTCTTGCAGTGGTTGGGCCATGACAAATCTTCATACTCAATATGTGATGAATGAATGAATCTTTATAAATTCATTTTCCTTTGTATGACTCCTAAACAGAGGTGTTCCCTGATTTCTTGCCTTCTGTCAACTTTCTGCAAAACATTCCTTATTCTCTTACTCATTTGCTAATGACTGCAACTTTGCATGTAATATGAAACTTTTTTTTTTTTTGCCAGTGTTGGGGATTGACTGTGGTGCCTTGCCTATGCTGGGCAACTATTCTACCACTGGGCTGCATCCTCAGACCAATAAGAAAGTTTTATTGTTGCTGCAGCTGGCATGGAACTCAGAGATTCCACTTTTCTCTGCCTCCAGAGTACTGGAATTAAAGGCATGTGCTACCATGCCTAGCTTTCCATGAAC
>NW_008338715.1:9136832-9155391 GCF_000622305.1 Nannospalax galili | reverse complement strand
TTTTGACCTTTTTAATCCCTGTAGCCCTAGCTGGCCTAGAACTCACTATGTAGACCATGCTGGCCTTGAACTCACAGAGATCCGCCTGCCTCTGCCTCCCAAGTGCTGGGATTAAAGGCGTGGGCAACCATGCCTGGCAACCATGAACATTTTTTAAGCGACCAAATTTTGTTTTACCATCTCCATGTGTAAGAATTAGTAACTAGTACTGTACAACAATTGCAAATTTAGCAGGTATTTCAAAAATACATTTTATTGATCCTTAAATATTTACCCCTCTATCTTCTGTAAATGAATAGTGAGTTTTAGGCCAGCTATGGTTGCAGGGAGAACCTGTCTAAAAAAGAAAAAGTTCATAGAGGGCTGGGGTTATAGCTCAGTGGTAGAGCCTAACATATGTCAGACCTTAAGTTTAATTCTTAGCACCTTAAAAAAGAAAGAAGTTCATGGGATTTGTGTGTCTGGAATTTGGACAGGGCATGGGAGGCCTGACTTCTCTCTGTTCCGCAATATCTGAGTCAGCTGGGAAAAAACAAGAGTGCTGACCCAAGTTGGGGCTGAGGACCTGGAGGTTTACTTATGCCTGGCACCTGTCTAGGAGAACTCAAGGACTAGGATTATTGACTAGAATATTTATAAGTAGCTCCTGGTTTGGACTTAACAATATAGCAGCCGTAGAGTAGTAGGAGTTTTATGACAGTTCAGGACTTAAGAGCAATGTGTAAGCAAAGAAGTCAGAAACTGCATTGCTTTTTCTGATCTGCCTTCTGAAATCATGTAGCCTTATTCTAGCGGCATTCTCTCTATTTACAAGAGAGTTGAAAAATCCACCTAGATTTAAGGAGAGGATGTATATAGACCCTTACATCTTACATCTTTCTTTTTTTTTTTTTTTTGAGAGTCTCAGTGTATAACCCTAGCTGGCCAGGAACTCGATGTGTAGACCAGGCTGGCCTGAAACTTGTGATTCTCCTGCTTTTTTCTTCCTGAGTGCTGGGACTACAGGTGTGCGTTACCACTCTCAGGGGACTCTTAGATCTTGGTAGTAGAAGAGTTAAGATCATACAAAAGAGTATGTGGGATAGGAGATACTGGTGTAGCAATCTTTGGAAAATGCAGTCTTGATGCTTGTATGTATAGGAAGGTGTTGCTGTGAAAGACTTGGAGTATTGCTTTGTTATTGGAACCCCTGCCTTCAGTTCCAGAGGGAAGTCCTTATTGGTCAAAGGACTATGATCTTGCTCCTCCTTATTATGGTTACCTGTGAGTTAGAATTACATGGAATTTCTGGAGTAGATGGAAAACTTACAAATTCATACAACTTAAATTGAACCTTTATAATAACATCTCTATGTATGGGAAGAATACCTATGCAGCATAGACATATATTATGAATGTAATCATCTGAGCTCCTAGAAGTGGGGTGAAGTATTGCCTTTTTAAATTTAATGGTATGTTTGTTTTATTCCTAATGGGCAAGGTGTCAACTAGTGGTATCTTTGTTGAACATAATGTTTTGTTTTTGTAGATATGCAATATGATGAGGACGATGATGAAATCACTCCTGATTTGTGGCAAGAAGCATGCTGGATTGTAATCAGGTAACTTTTTCTTAAGATTTAATTTTGCTTTTATTCATGTGTATATGTGTCTGTGTGTGTATGGGTGCCTGTGGGTTGCCCCGGCCCGCGGGGTCTGCAACGAGGTACCTGGATTGGGGGGTGGGGCCGTGGATGAGGCAAGCGACAAGAGAAATGGAGACAAGACAGTGCTCTGATCAAGTCTCGTTTATTGCAGCTCAAGCATGGGGTTAAATAGAGAGTGAAAACAAAGGAGCAAAGAGTGAGCAGTCATATCAGCCAGAACACAGGGGCCCAGATGTACCCTAAGGGAGGAATCTGAAAGGAGAATAAGGTTGTGGGCCAAGGCTGTTGGCCCCGGCTGTGAGCCAAGGTTGTGGGCCAAGGCCGTGGGCTCTGTCCTGTGCCTGCGGGAGGATGGTGGGCAGAATGGAAAGTCACCAACTCAGGTCTGTCAGCAGTTTTGAGAAATGGTTGAGCCTCAGGTTCCCAACAGTGGGTGTCGGAAGAAGGCATGGAATTCCCTGGAGCTGGAGTTAGAGGTGGCTGTGAATCACCTGACATAGGTGCTAAGACGTGAACTTGGGTTCTTTGTAAGAGCAGCAAGTATTCAACCACTGAGTTATCTATCTACTTTCTAGTAATTGAAAAAAAGATTTACTTTTAAAAAAAAAAATGTGTATATGTGTGTGTCTGTACGTGGGTATGTGCACAAGAGTCAGGTGCCGATAGAACCCAGAAGATGGCATTGATTACCTGGAACTGCAGTTACTGGTGGTTGTGAGCCACCTGATGTGGGTGATGGGAACCCAACTTAGGTCCTCCGTAAGAATTACATACTCGTAACTGCTAAGCTGTCTCTCCAGCCTCAAAGATTATTTAGTTTTAATTGTGTGTGTTTGTGTCTGTCTGTCTATGTGCATGTTAGTCAGGTAATGTTTTGACCAAACTGAATAAGCTTTAGTAGAAATTATAAAATATAAGGGGATTTCCTGGTCTTTTTATTCCTTATAGGTAGATGGTTCCTATGCTTATTATTCATGTGCTTACATATATATATTTATATATTTACATATAAAATTTTATTTATTATTTTTATGTATATGCGTGTATTGCCTGCTGGGATTCGAACCCAAGTTTTCTGCAAGAACAACCAGTGTTCTTAACTGCTGAGCCATCTCTCCAGCCCCCATACATTCATATTTTTTAAGACTATTTTTTGTAGGGGTGGCGAGGGGTGGGTGGGGAGACTCTTGTTTTATTGTGACCCAGTCTTGTATGTAGCTGTGAATGGTCTGGTACTTGCTATGTAGACCTGTTTGGCTTTAAAATTGTAGTGATTTTGCTTCAGCCTCCCGAATGCTGGGATTAAAGGCATGTATCATTATCATTGTGGTTGGCTTTTTTTTTTTTAATTTAAAAAAAATTTAGATTTTTTTTTTTTTTTAATGTGTTTGAGTATGTTTTGCCTGCTTGTATGTAACTGCACCCATGTGTGTAATATCCCTATGGAGGCCAGAAGAGGGCATTGGATACCCTGGAACTAGAGTTACAGATGGTCCTTAGCTGCTTTGTGGGTGCCAAGTCCTCTGCAAGAGCTGAGCCATCTTGCCAGCCCCATGGCTGGCTATTTAAATCTTTTCAGCCTTAGAGAAAAGTTCTCTTTGTTTTTCGAGACAGGGTCCCAAGTGCTAGGATTAAACGTGTGTGCCACCACACCTGGCTATTTTTTTTTTTTTTTAAGGCAGGGTTTGACTACATAGCCCTGGGTGACCTGGAACCTTCTATCTATGTAGATCAGGCTGGCCTCAAACTCTCAGAGGCTTGCCTCTGCCTCGAGTGCTGGGATTAAGGGCATGCCCCACCATGTCCAACTTAAAGATTTAAAAAATTTATGTGTATGAGTGTTTGCCTACATGTATGTATATAGTTCATTATGAGTGTGCAGTGCCTGTGGAGGCTAGAAGAGTTTGTCAGATCCCCTGGCACTGGAGTTACAGATGGTTATGAGCAACGATGTGTGTGTTGGGAAGTGAACCTGGGTCCTATGGAAGAGTAGCAAGTGCTCTTGGCCACTGAGCTGTATCTCCAGTCCCAAGATAAGTTAAAGAATTCATTTATGCCCTTCATTGGAGCCCCTAGTGACCTTACACTCTATTTTCTTTTTCTCCCTTGGTATTTTTCTGCAGTATTGGAGATTAAGTTTTAGGTACTCTTACAAAATCACAATATAGGAATTGAGTTAATAATGATAATAATACTCTAATTTACAGACCTTATTCATATATTGCTAGTTGTTGCACTAATGTTTATAGCAAAACAAAAAAAACAAAACAAAAAAACCTTTCTTTCTGATCCTGGGCTTAGGACTACATAATTGCTTTTTTTTTTGTAAATTGCTTTTTTCTTGAGACAGGGTCTTCCTATGTAACCCAACTGGCCTGAAACTTGCCAATACTGTCTTAGCCTCCTAAGTACTGTGTGTTTTATTTTCATGGCTTACTTTTCTGTCTCCTTTAGTTTGGAACAGTTTTGTCTTTTTCTTTTTTTATATATATTTTATGAATTCGGGCCAGTCTGTAGAATACTTTTCAGTTGGCGTTTGTCTGACATTTCCTTGTAATTGAGTTAGGATGATTCCTTTGGCAGAGTACGGTGCCCTATATTAGGTATATATGCTGTATTGTTGGTGATGTTAACCTGATTCCATGATTTTCTCAGTGTAAATGGGTAAATTCACATATCAAAGTTCTATTTCAACCTCAGTTTCCTACCCATTTCTAAGTGTGTCTTATGTGTCTTCCTGTGTTTTACTCTTTGTCCTTTATGTTGGCAGCGCCTACTATATATACCATATATACCAATAGCAAACTCAAGTAGTTGTGAGAAGTGTCATTCTTCTTTTCTCATAGCTCCTAGCAAGAGAGCGTGCCCCCTATTCTCTCATATTTAGGCTATACTTCACATAGCATGGTTATGTGCTGTGCTCTCTAGGAGCCTACTGCCCCCCAGCCTCACTAAGCAGCCCAGGCTGTTTGCCTGGCTTCAGCACTGCTAACCCTGATTTCTCAGCCATACTTGATGTTTTTTCCCAGTAGTTTGTTGAGTATATCCACTTAAAGGACTACTGTCATCTCCTTTAACATACTTAAATTAGAACTAATGGTCTTTGGCTTGGTTTGGGTGCTAGGGTTCAAACCTAGGGTCTTGCACATGCTTAGTTGTGCTCTAACATTGAGCAATATCCTGCGACTGCAGGACTACTAATGATTTTTTTAAATTAACATTCTCATATATCCTCCCTTGTAATTATTGATATCTCTATCACCATCATTCAAATTAAAACTTTTGTTCATTGTCTTATTTTCTTTGATTTTCTGTTGACTTTGTTTTCAAGAACTGCTTCAGAGTTTAAGATTTTTTTTTTCTTTTTGAGACAATGTGTCCCTGTTGCTCCAGCTGGCCTGGAACTCACTATGTAGACTAGGCTGGCCTTGAACGCATAGAGATCCACCTGCCTCTGCTGAGACTAAAGGTATGTGCCACCACACCCAGCTTTGCTTCAGAGTTTAAATAAATTTTATGAAACACATTATTGAATCATGGCTGCCTTATGGTTCTGTTGTGCGCTAGTCATTTTTCCCATGTTTCTTTTTCTCAAACATAATATGGTCTACAGAGAAAATCCTCCTGGCCTCACTCCTTTTTGGCTACCTTACTGTATCTTATGTTGTGATTAGAATACAGTGTTTGGTGTTTTATATTTTCTTAGAATTGGATTATAATGAAAATGGGGAAATATTCTAGAAAACAAACTGAGTTGCAACTGATTATGACCTTAAACATTTTCCTAGTTCTTACTTTGATGAAAAAGGCTTGGTCAGACAGCAGCTGGATTCTTTTGATGAGTTCATTCAAATGTCTGTTCAAAGAATTGTAGAAGATGCACCACCTATCGACCTACAAGCTGAAGCTCAGCATGCTAGTGGAGAAGTTGAAGAACCGGTAAGATGTTATTGTAATAATGTTACACTGGTAAAGGAAGAATGTTGGTTTGGAATATCAGTCCTTCTCTGATGTTATAGCTTTTAGTTAATCACTTTCGTATCTTCAGTAAACTCCAGATTTGTTCTTGTTAATGAAGATGGACATTTTTCAAGGAACTCAAAACTAATCCTTACTCAGATAGTGGATACTTTGTTGTTGTTTTGTTTTTGTCCTGGGATGGAATCTATGGACTTGTATACCATAGGCAGAGCAAAGTAGGTAGGGACAGTCTCAGAATTAGAATTAGAGGAACAGAGGGCATTGTTTGTAGCCAGTTGAGATCCTTTCCTCTGTAGAATGTATTCTGAGGGCTAGTCTGTTACTCATTTTAGTTGGAACTACTGCACAGAATTTTGCTTAGGAGTAAAACTAATTGGCTTTTCAGGGACTGTGCTGGAAAAAGAACCATAAAGTGCCTTTTAAATCCCCGAGTCATTTTCTCTTCATGATCTTTGCATAGGTAGAGAGTTAAGAGAATAGCACATTCAAAGTTTTAGTGTGGTAAACAATACAGGAAGAAACCATTTCTAAAGCTTGGTTATCAGAGCTTAGTGGAACAGATAGAGGAAACTAGGTAGCCATGAAGGGCAGGAGTCACTTCTCTATGCTTAGGTATTTTCAAAAGAAAGTAGTTGGTGTATGCAGCTTGAGAATTGGGTGGTGACTACCGTAACTAGCACATGAATTTTGGTTTATCTGTTTTTTAGGGGAGTTAGTTGAAAGTATGATGGAGCCAGATCATCAAAGACTGGAGGAATTGTTGAAAGATTGTCAAAGGATCTGCATAGCATACTCTTTTAGAAAGGTCACTTTGGGAGTGGTCTTTACTTGAAAGGGAAAGAGTAGACAGACAAGAATCTTGAATAGCCAAAATTTAAGATAATGTTCTAGATTAGGATGATGGTAGAAATGAAGATGGAGGGTGACCTTCTCCTTGGTTTATTGATGCTTCCAACTCTCTTTGCCTTTTAACATCAACTTGGGAGACACAGGTGTCAATAGTTTTCCCTAGGGTCTGCTTAGTCCATCTCTGAGATTTAATAATAGAAAAAAATGGAGTATCTACTTACCTTGGAATAGTTGATCCTATGGATTTAATCTTAAGAGGCAGCAGATAAATGTTTATTTAAAAACTTTTTTTTTTTTTTTGTCTTTTTGAGACAGGGCCTCCCCATAGCCCCATCCTGGAACTCGTTATGTAGACCAGGCTGGCCTTGAACTTACGAAGCTCCATCTGCCTCTGTCTCCCAAGTGCTGGGATTAAAGGAATGCGTCACCATGCCCAGCTTAGTTTTTGAAATTTATAAATTTATTTTCTTTTTTAGAACATTTAAAAACTTATTTATTTAAATATCGTGTGTACAAGTGTTTTGCCTGTATGTATGTGAGCACACCATATGTGTGTAATGCTCTTGGAGGCCAGAGGAGAGCTTTGGATCCTTGGAACATGTGGGTGCTCTTAACCACTGAGTCATCTCTCCAGCCCTTTATTTTTATTTTATGTGTATGAGTGTTTTGCCTGCATGTATGTGAGCACACCATATGTGTACAGTGCCCATGGAGGCCAGAGAGGGCTTTGGATCCTTGGAACTGGAATAATGAATGGTTGTTAGATGCCATGTAGGTGCTGGGAATCCAGTCTCAGTCCTCTGCAAGAGCAGCCAATGTTCTTAATCACTGAGCCATCTCTGTAGCCCCCTTTTTTTTTTCTTTTTTTTTTTGTCTTTTTGAGATAGGGTCTCCCTGTAGCCCCAGCTGTCCTGGAACTTACTATGTAGACCAGGCTGTCTCTGCCTCCCAAGTGCTGGGATTAAAGGCGTGCACCACCATGCCCGGCTGTAGCCCTTTTTTTAATCTTAAAAAAATTATTTGTTTTCATTTTATGTGTATTAACGTTTTTGGTTTTTGTTTTTTGTGGTTTTTTTTGGTCTTTTTGAGACAGGATCTCCCTGTAGCCCCAGCTGGCCTGGAGCTGGCTTGAACTCACAGAAATCCACCTTCTTCTGCCTCCCAGTGCTGGGATTAAAGGCGTGGACTGTGTGTGTGAGTGTTTTGACTGCATGTATATAAGTGTACCATGTTTGTAAAGTGCCTGCAGAGGCCAGAACATGATGTTGGATTCTCTCGGAACTGGATTTATAAAAAATTATTAGCTGCCATGTGGGTGCTGGGGACTGAACCCTGGTCCTCTGCCAGAGCAGCCAGTGTTCTTTACCACTGAGCCATCTCTCCAGCCCCAATCAGATAAATGTTAAAAAAACTTTGTTTTTAACAGTAGTAGGTACTTTAACTCGGATCTCACATAGGTCGGGCAAGTGATCCACCACTGAACCCTCAGAAAAATGTTTAATTGAAAGTACCCCCTACCCCTTCACTGGGCTAAGCTATAGTTACCAGATTGGAAGTTCTTAGTCCTCTATATAGAATGATTAGGGTTTTGAAAAATATGTTTAATTGGAGAATTGGGTTCATTTTTTTTTTTCTAATGTTCTATTGATTCAGAAAACAGCTCTCAATGCATTTATCTTTTGTTTGCTCTTTGGATACATTATACTTTTGATCCTTATCATGGGGAGCACACATGAAAGTGTATAAATCATTAATAAAAATCAGTTTTGATTTTCTTTGAAATAAAATTAGAACAGATAATATATACAGTTTTTGTTTACTTGTGGTATTTGAGCCAAGCATATAATGCATGCCTGTGATTCTGCATGTAGAGGTGGAGGCATGAGGATCAAGTGTTGAAGGCAAGCCTCAGGTACATAGTAAGGTTGGCTTGGGCTACATGAGACCTTGCCTCTACCCCTTACTCCCAAAGGCCTCTTTGTTTTCTTCTTTAAGAAGCAGTTAGATATAGAACACTGCTGTAATGTATTGACTTTAGAGAATCTTCATGTCAGTAAAATTGATTTTTTGTGATTTTAGAACTGTTTCTACTTTAAAATGCTAATACCAATTAAAATGGAATCATTACTAGCTGGGCTTGATGGCATACTCCTTTAATCTCAGTACTCAGGAGGCAATGGCAGGGGCATTTCTGCTAGCCTGGTCTGCATAATGAGTTTAGGCCAGCCAGAACTACGAAGTGAGATCCTTTCTCAAAAAAGAGAGGATTTATTACAACTTTGTGTGTTGAGATAGGATCTCATTATGTAGTACAGTCTGACCTCAAACTCATGATTTCCCTACCTCAGTCTTCCCAGTGCTGGAATTACAGACATGTACCATGAGCCTGGCCATTTGCACTTTTATAGGAAATATTTATTTCTTTTTTTTTTTTATTTCAGCCAAGATATCTACTGAAATTTGAACAAATTTATCTCTCTAAGCCTACTCATTGGGAAAGAGATGGTGCCCCTTCACCAATGATGCCAAATGAAGCCAGGTTAAGAAATCTCACGTAAGAGATACTTCTTCGTTAGTACCTGATAGTGAAATTCAGAGAATGTAAGCTAACAAGTTGAAGATACATGTTTTAGGCAATAACATACTACTGGTCAACTCTGACCCACTTTTGTTTTTAAAGGTATTCTGCTCCACTTTATGTTGATATAACAAAAACAGTCATTAAAGAAGGCGAAGAACAGCTTCAGACTCAGCATCAGAAAACTTTTATAGGAAAAATTCCAATTATGTTACGTTCAACTTATTGCCTGTTGAATGGCTTAACCGATCGTGACCTTTGTGAATTAAATGAATGTCCTTTGGATCCTGGTGGCTATTTCATTATTAATGGATCAGAAAAGGTATAGTAACATTATTTTAAAAACACTGGAAAAGGACAGTTAAAATTTTAATTATTAGCTAGGTGTGGTGGTACATTCATGCCTTTAATCCTAGCCTTCCGATGCTGAGGCAGGTGGATATCTTGAGATCAAGGTCAGCCTGGTCTCATAGCAAGTTCCGGGCCAGCTGGGGCTACAGTGAAACCTTGTACAAAACAAAACAAAACACACAACAAACAAAACAACAAAACACAAAATAAAACCACAACAAAAACTAAAAATAAAAAAGAAATTATTAAAGTTAAAATTAGAAAGTATGTGTTTTGACTGGAGAGCTGGCTCAGTGGTTAAGAGCATATATTGCTCTTACGGAGGACCTGAGTTTGGTTCCCAACATCCATGTTGGGCATCTCACAACTGCCTCTATATCTAGCTCCAGGGGATCTGAACTCCTCTTCTGGCCTCTGTGGGCACCTGCACTCACATGCACATACCTACACATAGACATACACACACAAACAATAATTAAAAAAAAAAAAAATCTTTAAAAAATAAACTTTCCTTCAGCTAACGTGAAAGTAGCAGTTGAATTAAGATTGTGGCAGTTAAACTTATATAAACCAAAAATTTATGTAGTTGTAATAATGTACACCAGAAATTTGGTCAGCTGTTGATGCTTATATATGTTTGAAGTATTTTTGCAAGATAGAGTTTGTAAATTTCAAGACTTAATAATTCAGTGAGCCAATGTGATCAGATTAAATTACTATGCAGATTTCCCTTCTTCCTACTTCAATAACTTTTGGAGTTTCATGGATATAACTTATTGTCCATATAGGTTCTGATTGCTCAAGAGAAAATGGCAACAAACACAGTTTATGTGTTTGCCAAAAAGGATTCCAAATACGCCTATACTGGAGAATGTCGCTCTTGTTTGGAGAATTCTTCCCGACCTACCAGTACTATATGGGTTAGCATGCTGGCAAGAGGAGGACAGGTATGGCCTGGGATGCAATGATGTTTGGGTTGGTTCCTTATGCTTTATTTTATATACTTGGTTTTGGACAAGGATTGAATGTAGATGCCTGCACATTCTAGCAAATGTTTTTACTAGTGAGCTACATCCCAAGCTGTGTCTTGTTTTATAATTTACTGAACTTTTTTTTGGTCTTTTTGAGACAGGGTCTCCCTGTAGCCCCAGCTGTCCTGGAACTCACTGTGTAGACCAGGCTGGCCTTGAACTCACAGAGATCCAACTGCCTCTGCCTCCCAAGTGCTGGGACTACAGGCGTGCACCACCACACCCGGCCTGGACTATTTTTTGTTTTGTTTTTCTGTCTTTTTGAGACAGAGTCTCCCTGTAGTCCCAGATAGCCTGGAACTTGCTATGTAGACCAGGCTGGTCTTGAACTCACAAAGATCCGCCTGCCTCTGCCTCCCAACTGCTGGGATTAAAGGCGTGTGCCACCATGCCCAGCTGTTATTTTTATTTTATGTGTATGAGTGTATTGCCTGCATGTGTGTACGTGCACCCCTGTCATGCAATGCCAGAGGAGGTCAGAAGAGGGTGCCGGATCCCCTGGAACTGGAGTTATGGCTTGGTTGTTAGTCACCAGTGGGTATTGGGAATTGAACCTGGGTCCTCTGTAAGAGCAGTCCCTGGGTCCTCTGTAAGAGCAGTCTATACTCTTAACTGCTGAGCCATCTCTTTAGCCCCATGAATATTTCATTTTTAAATTTTTTTGATGGACATTTAGGCTTTTTTTCTTTGCCACTGTGTTAGGAATTAAACTCAGCCTTGTGTGAGTTATTCTGTGGTCTTAAAAATAGTTCTGAAGAATTTGACATCACTTTTTTAAAGGTTTACTCTTAATTACTTTTTAATTATATGTATATGTGTGACTGTGGGTATGTAGGTGCCTGAGGAGGCCAGAAGAGGGCATCAAATCCCCTGGAGCTGTGACATGAGTGCTTGGAACTGAACTGGGGTCTGCGAGAGCAGTATGAGCTTTTAACCATTGAGCCATCTCTCCAAATCCCTTGGAACTGATGTTACAGAGGGTGGTTAGCCGTCATGTGGTACTGAACCAGGTCCTCTGCAAGAGCATCTAGTGCTCTTAACCACTGAGCCATCTCCACCTCTCATTTGGTTTTTCAGATAGGGTCTTACTATGTAGCTGGCAGAGAAAAGGAAGGAAGGACTATGTTTGGGGAGTCTCAGCAGGTTAACTTGAGCTAAAATGTGTAAGCTGATTAGTGATTGATTAGTGGATGATGAAGATGACTCTGCAGTAGTGATTTTTTTTTTTTTTTTTTTTTTTAAGACCAGGTTACTATGTAGCCTTGGCTGGCCTGGGACTTGGTATGTAGAACAGGCTGGCCTTAATCTCACAGAGATCCACCTGCCTCTGGGATTAAAGGCTTACTCCACCATATCCTCCCAGCTTCTTAAATTCTTTGAAGCACATGTAGCTGTCCCTCTTTTCCAATCTGCTGACCAGATGGTTAGAATGGTGGCAGCAATAGGTGAGGGCCCAGGCACAAGTATTTGGAAGAGCCCCCAGGTGGTTGTTATAGTCATTTTTTGGATGATGGAAGCCAAGGAACACAGTGTGTCAGGAAGTTGTCATGACCACCACAAGGATGAATCTATTATGATTCTGTGGTAGTCTACAGTGAGGTTCTAGGAGAGGGGTGATAAAGTAGAGAACTTCCAGGAATGATTTTGGAGACAACATAGTGAATTTAATTTCATTTTCTTATTTTCTTTTAAATTATTTTTTCGTTAATGCACTAAATAAAGGGTTTCATTATGGCATTTTCATATGTGTTTCATTGTGCTTTCCTATCAGTCGCATTTCTCCCACACAGTAGTCTCTCTTCCTGTCATATATTTAAATGTAGATTTTCCATATCAGAGAAAACATGTTCTTCCCCATGCCCTGTCCTGTTTTCCCTGCCCTCTCCCATGAGACCCCTTCCTTCTCCAACGTTTATGTGTGAGTTGTTTTAGACAAAAAGATTTTGAGTGTGTTAAGTGCATGATGAAAGATGACCTGCCTGCCTCTGCCTCTGCCTCTGCCTCCTGAGTACTGGGGTTAAAGCCATGTGCCACCATGCCCAGCTATATTCTTCTTTTGAAATATATAATAATAGGGGCTCAGCAGTTAAGAGCACTGGCTTAGTTAAAAGCACTTGTACAGGACCTGGGTTCAGTTACCAGCACCCACTAACAGCCACCTGTGCCTCCAGTTCCAACAACCTCTTGGCCTTTCTGGGTTTGCATGCACGTGGTATACTTCCATACATGCAGGCAAAATATTCAAACACATAAAATAAAAATAATAAATAAATCTTTAAAGAAATCTAAAAAAGCAATATATAAGGATAACATGTATATTAAGTGGTTTCTTTGATACTTGTGTACTCTGAGCTCTCGTATGTCATGTTCTAATGATACTTTATTTTTTCTAGGGTGCAAAAAAGAGTGCTATTGGCCAGCGCATTGTGGCAACTCTACCATATATCAAGCAAGAAGTTCCCATCATAATTGTGTTCAGAGCATTAGGTTTTGTGTCTGACAGAGATATTTTAGAGCATATTATTTATGACTTTGAAGATCCAGAGATGATGGAAATGGTAATGTGCAAGCAAAATGCATGCCTCCTGTTGATAAGAATTTCGAGGTGGTGAGGCTGGAGAGATGGCTTAGAGGTTAAGAACACTGACTTCTTGCAGAAGACCTGGGTTCGAATCTCAGCACCCACATGGCAGCTAACAACTGTCTGTAACTCCAGTTCCAGTTCTGTAACTCCAAAAAAGCAATTTTGAGGTCCTGACTATTGCTAACCTTAAAGCAGTAGGAAATTACTCTAAGAGCAATTTACCTGTCAGTCTCATGGCATTTACTGTGTATCGAAGGCTGCAGCTCCACTCAGTGGTAAAGGTGTCTGCCACCAGGCTTCATGATCTGAGTTTGATCCGCAGGACCCACATGGTTGAAGGAGAGAACCCCCTCCCCCAAGCTGTCCTCTGACCTCAAGACCTGCTCCATAGCATGCCTGCTCCCCGCCCCAATAAATAAAAATGTAATAAAAAAATTAATTTAAGTCAGGTGTTAATCTGTTAATGTGTAGGTCTTGTTGAGATTTTTGCTAGTTGTCCTGATGGTCTTTGATAGTCTCTTTTTTGTAGCTGAGAAGCCACCTCAGGATCATGCACTGCAGTTTGTTTTTATGTCACTTTAGGTTTTAATTGTTCTTAGCCTTTCTGGTCTAACAAAGTTTTAGATAGGATAGACCATGTATTTCATAGAATTTCCTTAGTTTGGAATTTAGCTATTTTCTCATGATTAGATTCAATTTACACATGTTTAGACAGGAAAAATATACAGGAACCATTGTACCCTTTCTGGAGCATTAAGAATCATTTTTGGGAATGTTGACTTTGCTTTATGGTGGTGACTTGGGTTTTTCTACTGTGGTAATTTTTTGGGAGTAAAATAGCCCATTGATGATCCTTATCTGAAGAGTAAATGCTCTTCCTGGGGTTGTCCTGAATTGTCTAGTCACTGAAGATGACACGCAGGCTAAACCTTTATCAGTGTTAGGAAATGGAGTTCACATTAGACTATTCATTGATGTGGCTGCATGAAAAAAATGAGTTGTGGCTAGATTTTTGCATTTATTATTAAATAATAATATGTCCCAGTGCCTTGGACATGCTGGATAATTGTATGGCTGAGTTACACTACCAGCTTTTTAAAAAACATTATTATTATTAGTGCTATTTGTGGTGCTGTAGCTTGAATCCAGGGCCTTGCAAGTATTCTACCCCTGTGCTGCATCTCCAGCCCATTATTATGATTATTATTATTATTATTTGCAGTGCTAGGGATTATCTGTGTTAGAGCAGCAGCATTTGACCAAGCAATACCACCAGCTTTATTTTTATTTTTTATTTCATTAATTTGGAGGGGAGGAGGTGGTTCACTCTTTGTTACCTTGACAGGTCTTGAACTTTTGAACTCAAACCTTTCTCCTGCCTTAGCCTTTTGAGTGCTGGGACTACAGGCATTTACCACTATGTCTGCTTTATTATTATTTTAACACTTAAAAGATTGATTCAGTTTATAAAAAGAAAAATACTATGTGTTATCTTTTATCAGGTCCTCTGCAAGAGCAGCCAGTGCTCTTAACCTCTGAGCCATCTCTTCAATCTTCTGCTCCCTTTTTAATTTTATTATTATTATTTTGCTCTTTTTGAGTCAGGGTCTCCTTGTAGCCCAGCTAGCCTGGAGCTTGCTGTGTAGACCAGGCTGGCCTCGAACTCACAGAGATCTGCCTGCCTTTGCCCGCCGAGTGCTGGCATCAAAGAGGAGCAGCATCACACCTGTCCTCCTCCCTTTTTTAATGGTGGAATTGTTTTTAGTTTTCTAGAAGATAAAATTGCCTGTCCTGAGTGGATTTTGACAGAGATCTCTGGATATCTGAAATGTCTTCCAGTTTTGAGATTTTTGTGATTCGTTAATTTTTCTAAAAATAGTTTATACGGTTATTTGACCTGTTAATAATTTTAAGGTAAAAGCATAAATTTGAACATAATTTCATATAAATTATTTGATAGGTTAAACCTTCGCTTGATGAAGCTTTTGTCATCCAAGAACAGAATGTTGCATTAAATTTCATTGGTTCAAGAGGGGCAAAGCCTGGTGTTACTAAAGAGAAAAGAATTAAATATGCAAAAGAAGTCTTACAGAAAGAAATGCTCCCTCATGTTGGTGTCAGTGATTTTTGTGAGACCAAAAAGGCCTATTTCTTGGGGTATGTTAAATTTTATTGTTTGAAGTTCTTCGTTATGTTGGAATAGTGTATTTTCTTTTTTTATGTTTTTCTTTTTTGGTCTTTTTGAGACAGGGTCTCCCTGTAGCCCCAGCTGGCTTTGAACTCACAGAGATCTGCCTGCCTCTGCCTACCAGAGGGGACTAAAGGTGTGTGCTACCAAACCCAGCTTGGATAGTGTATTTTCTTTTGAAATGGGGTCTCCCCATAGCCCCAGCTGGCCTGGAACTCATTATGTAGACCAGGCTGGCCTTGAACTCGCAAAGATCCACCAGCCTCTGTCTCCCAAGTGCTGGGACTACAGGCATGTGCCACCATGCCTGGTGGATAGTGTATTTTCTTAAAGCTAAAAGTGTTAAAATATGTTTTGAGATCTGTCAAGAAAAGGCAAAAAAAAATCAAGTGGTTTTTTTTGTCTTTTTAGGTACATGGTTCATAGGTTACTTCTAGCAGCTTTGGGTAGAAGAGAACTGGATGACAGAGATCACTATGGAAATAAAAGATTGGATCTTGCTGGACCGCTGCTTGCATTCTTATTTAGAGGGTAAGGAATTGTAGAATGACATGTTGTGGGTTGCTTTGTTTTTTGGTTGTTGTTGGTTTGGTGTTTTTGAGACAGGGTCTCCCTGTAGCCTCAGCTGGCTTGGAACTCGGTATGTAGACCAGTCTGGCTTGGATCTCACAGAGGTCTGCCTGCCTCTATCTCCAGTGTGCTGGAATTAAAGATGTATACCACCATGTCTAGCTAGAATGACATTTTGGTGGAGAGATTTCACTTACTTTATTTATTGGTGGGTCTTCTGAGTTGCCCTTGGGTGGTCTTAAACTCTCAGTCCTCCTGCTTCAGCCTCCTAAGTAGCTAGGATTATAATTAGGACCTCCTGCGCCTAGCTGGAGATTTCACTTTAGATTGGTCATTATACATGGAGAGGCTAAACTGTTCAGCTAGGCCTTCTTGTGTTTTGAATAATATCATCTTACTTGACAGGATGTTTAAGAATTTGCTGAAAGAAGTGAGAATCTATGCACAGAAGTTTATTGATCGAGGAAAGGACTTTAATTTGGAGTTGGCAATTAAAACAAGGATTATATCTGATGGTCTAAAGTACTCTTTAGCTACTGGAAACTGGGGTGACCAAAAGAAAGCTCATCAAGCCAGAGCTGGAGTGTCTCAGGTGAGCTGTCAGCTGTGTCTACAGCATTTGTGGGAAAATGTTACAGGGCTGGTAGAGCCTCATTCATTGAATTTAAGTGATTTTGTTTTTGTTCCTTGGTCAGATGTAAAATCTTTAGGGACTTTTGAATTAGGAAAGTGAGATTTCTTTAAAATTATCTGTTAGCATTCAGAGAGATAAGCTTTTGGCTTATAATTTAGAACCCAAGATAGTAAACTAGAATAGCTGCTTTTGATGTGAATGCTAATGAATTTTGAGAGGGCAGAAGACATAGCAGAGTCTTGGTAATATAGCCCAGGTTGGCCTCCAACTGGTGAATCTACTGCTTTAGCTTCCAGAATCCCAGGATTAAAGCATGTGCCAGTGAAATGTTTGTCTTAAGATCTCTATTTCAGAAGCTAAATACATCTTTGGAGTTGTGTTTCTTTTTTTTGGTCTTTTTGAGATAGGGACAGGGTTTCCCTGTACCCCCAGCTGTCCTGGAACTCACTATGTAGACCAGGCTGGCCTTGAACTCACAGAGATCTGTGTGCCTCTACCTCCCTAGTGCTGGGATTAAAGATGTGCTATGCCACGCCTGGCTCCAAAAATGTATTTCCTAAAGCTGGTGTGGTGGCTCGGAGGCTGGAGGTAGTAGATGGCTACAAGTTTAAGGACAGCCTGGGCTACACAATGAGACTTTGTCTCAAAAGACCAAAATAGATAGATAGATAGATAGATAGATAGATAGATAGATGATAGATAGATAGATAGATAGATAGATAGATAGATATTTTTCTGTTTTGTTGGATATATACTGGAATGCAGTACTTATGGCGTGCGCTGGGCGCCCCGGCGTGGTGTGCGCGGGCACACCCGGAGAGTCGCGGAGGTCCTGGCCACAGGCGTCTGCTTCTCTGGTCGCGTGGGCTTTTCCGGCGTGCCCCGGCTGCCCCGGCTCTGCGTCTCCTGGAAACGGCAGTGGGTGGGTCGCTGTCCACCGCTTTTGGTGCTGAAGGTGCCTCTGCTGCTGGAGCGTTGTCCAGCCGTGTCTCCGCCCTGATTTCACCCATGCACCCTCCTCAATATACGGGGTCCACTGGCCACTGGACCATGCGGGAAAGTACGAGGGTGGCTAAAGCTAAGGTTCCGCGAGTCAGTGACGGAGGAATGCTGCCTCCGGAGAGGCTGGATCAGTAGTAAGACGCGGGACTCTGCTTAGTCCCTGTCACAGCTTTTATTGAGAGAAGACTGGGATATTTATACCATGGGGGTAGTGGTAAAAGCTTTGGCTGATAGATACTTTGTGAGACATTCTATTTGCATATGGAAGTGGGTTTCTGCCATGCTGCCAGACCGCTGACTACCTGAAAAATCACACAGGAAAGCATGGTATTCCTAGAGCCAGAGGCCATGTTTATGTTATGGCATTTGTGGCGGGCATTTCAAAAGGAGAGTCAGGAAAAATGCCAGGAAGGCACCCTGCTATGAAAGGAGTCCCAGCACATGGTTCCGAGCTCGTGAGCTATCCGGATATGAAGAGACTTCTACTTTACACAACAGAGGCCCCCAACAAGTACTTATTCTCAGATAGATGAGTGAGACAAAGCTAGTTATTTCTTGATTTATTTATTGAGAGTGGATTCTTTTGTAGCCCAGGCTGGCCTGAAACTTGGTATGTAAAGATGACCTTGAACTTCAAATTCTCTTGCCTCCTCCTGCCAAGATGTCACTGCCAGGCCTACTTTATACGGTGCTGGGGGTTGAACCCAGGCCTATATGCATGCTAGGCAAGCACTCTGCTAACTGTGCTATACTCCCACCTTGGGAAGAGGGCTTTAAATAAAGTTCTTATTGGACATTTTAATTTTTAAATCTTTTTATTATTCATTTAGAGATACAGTCTTTCTGTGTAGGCTAGGCTGGCCTTGAATTTGAGGCAATCTTCCTGCTTCTGTCTCCCAAGTTCTGGGATTGCAAGTATACACCACTATACCCACTTTTTTTGTTGGTTTGTTTGTTTGAGATGTGGTCTTACTTGGTTCGCCTGGAATTCTCTATGTAGACCAGGCTGGCCTCAAACTCACAGATCTTCCTGCCTCTGCCTCCTGAATGCTGGGACTGAAGGCTTGCCCCACCACTGTCTGTCTGTCTGTCTATCTATCTATCTATCTATCTATCTATCTATCTATATATGTATTTTTTTATTA
>NW_008338715.1:9117627-9136560 GCF_000622305.1 Nannospalax galili | reverse complement strand
AATTTGGTTTTTATGAAAGATTGAAATCTCCCTCCTGCAAAGGCGTGTTTTTGGTTCTCTGTCCTTGGACATGTAAGAATTGGAGGCAAAGAAATGTGGATTTGGTGAAGTCTGGGGCCACCTTGCTCCACGTAAGCTCAGGATCAACCATCCCACATAGAAAGAACAAAAAAAAAAGGAAGGAAGGAAGGAAGGAAAGAAAGAAAAAAAAAGAAAAAATCTGCATTACATTCATTTACTTCTATGGAATTTTGGGTGAGATCACTCCTCTCATTTTTAATTTTTTAAAGTAGTCAGTACCAGTATTTCCTGATTGATTTGGCATTCAGGTCCCAAATTTAAGCTCCTGTGCCTAGAAACATAGATGCTTCAAGCAATTTTAGGAAGCCAGATGTGGTGGCGCACTGTTAATCCCAGCATTCCTGAAGCAGAGGCAGGTGGATCTCTGAGATGGAGGCCAGCCTAATCTACATAGTGAATTCCAGGCCAACTGGGACTACAGGGAGCCCCTGTGTCAAACCTTCCCACCTTCCCCAAATTCCGGGAGGCTGATGATAGCAAAGTTCAATTAGTAGTTCCTTTTATTTAATTCAGAAAGGAGTTATTGAGTGTATGCTGTGTTCTGTGATACTGGGTTTACAAACATGAATGAGATACTTTCCCAGCCCTCAGGAAGGTTGTCAGCATCTATTAAAGACACAGATTCAGTCATATGAAGCTCTATAGGCTGACCTGTAATTTGGTAAATGCTACACTGTGAATTCAGCTCCGTGAACTGTTGTCGGTCCTGTGATGTGCCAGGTACTCAGCCAAGAGTCAAAGATGGGTAAAACATGATCCCTTATCTCCAGTAGTTTACTATCTGTACTTGTTGATAATTGGATAATTATATCAAGGTTTGTATATCATAATTATATACAACTACTCTGAAAACATCTGTCATGCCTAAGAGGTGAAAAGAAGTCTGTCTTTGTGGGGCTGGAGAGATGGATCATTGGTTAAGAACACTGACCCAGAGGTTTGGTTCCTAGCACTCACACAGCACTAAAAAACATCTGTAACTCTAGTTCCAGGGATCTGTCATACTCTTCTGGCCTCTGCAGGCATTGCATGCATGTGATGCACTTAACATATATGTAGGCAAAACACTCATAAAAAATAAAAATAAATAAATCAGAGAAAAGATGTGTATCTTTGGGCGGTAACACCTGAGCTGAGTGTTGAAGCACAGTTGAGAAACAAAGTTGGAGAGGAGGGCAGAAGCATCAGGTTACAGAAAAGCTGCAGAAAAATGACAGCCTGACAAAGGGAGAGACAGCTAGGAGTATGTGTGTTGGTGGAGCTAGAACAGTTCCAGATGTTTAAATCAAGTGGGAGTTAGGAATAGGAATGCTTGTTGGAGAAGGAACTGAGAACAGCTCATGGTGGGGGTGGGGGTGGGGGGTTAATATGGTCATTTTGTTTTTTAGTTATATCCTCAGTAATTGGCTATGTATAGAAAAAAACACTGAGAAGGCTAAGGTTAGCAGCAGGAAGATTGTTAACAGTAGCCTAGGAAAGAAATAATTAGAGCCTGGACTGGAACAGTCTTTTAGAGAAAAGAGAGTGAAGTCAAATCTGAGAAGTATTTAGGACATAGCTTTTTTTTTTTTTTTTTTTTTTTTTTGGCCTTTTTGAGACCTGCAGCCCCAGCTGGCCTGGAACAGACTGGTCTAGAACTCACTGAGATCCATCTGCCTCTGCTTCCCGAGTACAGTGATTAGAGGCATGTGCCACCATGCCTGGCAGGATGTAGCTTTTATAAGACTTATTCCATGGATAAGATTGATTAGTTGAAGCCAGGCGTGGTGGTGCACGCCTTTAATCCCAGCACTTGGGAGGCAGAAGCAGGCGGATCTTTGTGACTTCAAGGCCAGACTGGTCTACATAGTGAGTTCAGGTCAGCCGGGACTACAGGGAGACCCTGTCTCAAAAAGACAAAAAAAAAAAAAAAAAAAAAAAAAAAAAAAAAAAAAGATTGATTAGTTGAATGATGGAAACTCCACAGTGTGTTAGGAAAGAGAACAGTTCTTACTGAAAATGCGTCAGATAGCTTTTACCCAGTTCATTAGGCCGAGCAGGGTGGGAAAATGCATTCCATTCTCTGGCAGTACCATGGCCCAAGGCATGGGAAGCTGTGTGGCATTGTCAGAGTACACGAGTATCAGGAACTGATAAGAAAAGGTGCTGGGGACATCACTGAGGTGTCTCAAGGCATGATTTCTGTAGGCAGTAGTGTGTGTACGACTGAACAAGTGGATGAGTGATGTGGATTTATCTGTTTCCATAATTTTTGAGACAGAGAAAGATAGTTTGAAGTAGTATAGGTGTGAGATAAGGGCTGATCTGAGGTATTGCTGTGACACTGGGAAGGGAGAGGCTAGGTTTTAGAAAATCTAGAGATAGAATTGATAGGATATGTTTATTGATGTGGGGTAGGAGGTCAGGAAGGCTGATGCCTTAATGGAGGGATCTATATGGTGGGAGACCTAGGAAGACAGTGAGGTTTGGGTTGCTTAAGGGCTGGGGATAGATAGTGCTGTATTAGTAGGATTATAAGCCTGAAATTCCCTCTTCAAATACTACCTTATTTGTCAGTATTACTTTACTTACTGTCCTATAAGTATTGGCAATAGGTGTTTGCATCTGTTAGAGGCCTGGAGAAGGTATTGGAATTAGTATTAAATTAATGATGTTTTCTGTGGTCAAAGGGTGTGAGTTGGTAGCATAAAATTTGACATTTACTATAGCTAATACATGCCAAGTACTCCTCTAGGGGTTGAGATGCAAAGAACTAGACATTTGAAAGCAGAAAATCCCTTCCCTCACGAAACTAATGCCTAGTGCTTGGAGGCAGACCATAAATAAAGCATTTATGTGTGTTAGAACTGTTTGTCATATATTTGCCATCACTGCTAAAATAAAAGAGTTAAGTTATAGGGGTAAACATGATTGATTATGAAACCACTCAGAAATTTGCTGCTTGTTTTTGTAGGTGTTAAACCGCCTGACTTTTGCATCTACTCTTTCTCACCTGCGTCGTTTAAATTCTCCTATTGGTAGAGATGGCAAGCTTGCGAAGCCAAGACAGTTGCATAATACTTTGTGGGGAATGGTGTGTCCTGCTGAGACTCCAGAGGTAATGCAGTACAGAGTTTGTGTTCAATTCAAAAATCAGTTAATAATAAGGGTTGATAGCGGAGGGAGGGACATTTTCTTTACTGGTATAGATGTTTCTAAGGTACACATGTTTCTATAAGCAACCCTGATGAAACTCATTGGGATACGCACACACACAAAACGTGAAAGTAGAAGTAGGGCGAGCTGGAAAGAGGGCTTAGCAGGAGTGGGAGGGAGACAGTAGAGGGTAAGGGGGTGAATTCGATAAATACATTATGTACATGTATGAAAATGTCATAATGAAATTCATGTATATTTAATATGTGCTAAGAAAAATTGTAAATTGTTGGTAATTATATAAGTTATAATTACTTCAAGAAGTAAGTTTTTTATTTAACTTTGCCTTACGGTTTAAAACCAAGGTATTTTCATAATCTTGTTCTTAGAAAGCTAAGTATAAATCTTGAAACCAAAGTTAGAGAAAAATGTTATGAAAAATTTTCATAGTCATGTTAAATCAGTGTGAATAATTACTTGGCTTATTCCTCAGGGCCATGCTGTAGGACTTGTGAAGAATTTAGCCCTAATGGCTTATATTTCAGTTGGATCTCAGCCTTCTCCAATTTTGGAATTTTTAGAAGAATGGAGCATGGAAAATTTAGAAGAAATTTCTCCTGCAGCTATTGCTGAGTGTGTATAGATGAGGGTTTTTTTTTGTTTTGTTTTTGTTTTTTTTAACTGTGGTTAATCTTTAAGTTACAGTACATATAGAATTATAAGTACAAAAAATGCCTTTGGTTTTTCATTTAGTGCAACCAAAATTTTTGTTAATGGCTGCTGGGTTGGAATCCATAAAGATCCTGAACAGCTTATGAACACCCTAAGGAAGTTACGGCGCCAGATGGACATCATTGTGTCTGAAGTAAGACTCTTTTCTTAAACGACATTGGGAATCAAATCCAGGGCCTCACGCCTAATAGGCACATGCTGTACCAGTGAGCTACACCTTCAGCCTCTGAAGTAAGAATATCACTAAGTAGCTAGAGAATGGTCTGTGAGATACATAGATGAAGCATAACATTTATCTTTGCATCTTTCTTTGACTTGGTCTTCCTTAAATTCACAGTATCAATAGTCTAGGTGATGCCTTAGGCTAACTTTAAGATAGTACCTGCTTTCTTTTTTTGGTCTTTTTGAGACAGGGTCTCCCTGTAGCCTGAGCTGTCCTGGAACTCACTATGTAGACCAGGCTGGCCTTGAACTCACAGAGATCCGCCTGCCTCTGCCTCCCAAGTGCTGGGACTACAGGCGTGAGCCACTGCACCTGCAGTATAAATGGGCAAAGCATGCTGTGTGTAAAACCAGAGGGTTTGCGGTTTGGGGAAGGTTGGAGAGTCCAGGTCCACTAGAAGGGGTGCTGTTGCTCAGCTTCTTTGATTGCTACTTCTGGCTCTGATCAAGGCTTATCAGAGTTCTTACTGTTCCCAGAGGAACAGTTATTTTAACTTTAATTTTTATTTATTTATTTTATGTTTGAGTGTTTTGCCTGCATATATGTAAGTGTATGTGGTGTGTGTAATGCCCACGGAGGTCATATCCTCCTGGAACTGGAGTTACCAATGGTTGATAACTGCTGTCTGGGTACTGGGAACTGAACCCTGATCCTTTTGAAGAGCAGCCAGTGCTTTTAACCACCGAGCCATCTCTCTAGCTGCTTTCTTTTTTTCTTAAAAAATTCTTTTAAAAATTATGTTTACCATGTATATGTACACATGCATGTCTGAAGGGCAGGTGATACCTCATGGGAGGCAGTTCTTGAACCATGTAGGTTCCAGGGGTCAAATGCAGCTTATCAGGGTTTGGTGACAAGTGCCTTTACGTGCTGAGCCATCTGGATGGCCCATATCTGCTTTAATCATTAGATATATGCTAAATAAATTATACTTCAAATTATATTGTAAGGAATTCTTTTGGGGGGACTGGAGAGATGGCTCAGTGGTTAAATCTGGGGCCTTAGATATGTTAGGCAAGCCCCCTATCACTGAGCTATGTCCCAGCCCTTTTATTTTTATTTTATTTTTTTGAGATGGAGTCACACTGCCCAGGCTGGTGTTGAACTTGTAGGGTCTGCACACATGATCTTCCCACCTCAGTCTCCTGATAGTACCATAGGCTCATCCCACTGTGCCCAGCCAGTTCTGTTTTTAGCTGAAATATAATGATAGAAAGAAAATGAAAATTCATGAGATTATTTATCCTTTATATATAGGTTTCTATGATCAGAGATATTCGAGAAAGGGAGATTCGGATCTATACAGATGCAGGCCGTATTTGTAGACCACTTCTGATTGTGGAAAAACAAAAACTCCTTTTGAAGAAGAGGCATATTGACCAATTGAAAGAGAGAGAATATAACAACTACAGGTAAATCATGGAGTGACAAGAAAATGTGTGCATTCAAAATGAGATGGAATTCACTTTTTTTTTTTTTGTGGTCTTTTTGAAGCAGGGTCTCCCTGTAAGCCCCAGCTGTCCTGGAACTCACTATGTAGACCAGGCTGGCCTTGAACTCAGAGAGACCCGCCTGCCTCTGCCTCCCAAGTGCTGGGACTACAGGCATGCACCACCATGCCCGACAATTCACATCTTTTAAAACTAACAGTTTCAAAAACTGTACAGTGTAGTGGTTTTCAATCACTAGGTTGGACAGCCATTGTCACAGTGTTTTCAGAGCCCCAGAAGAGACTTTGCCATTGGACTCCCATCTGATTTTCTTGTCACTGGACTTGCTGGGTTTTGTTTAAGCTGTGATGTGTTAAAATCTAATAAGAAATAGCCTATATAATATATAATATAGTACATATAACATGAGTAATATAATATGATTTTTTTTTTTTTTTGAGACAGTCTTGCTATGTAGGCTAGGCTGGCCTGGAACATACTCTGTAGTCCTGGGCTGAACTTGAATTCATGATCTTCCTGTTCACCTTCCTGAGTGCTGGGATTAATAGGCATATGCCACCATTCCCAGCATAAATAGGAAATTTAGTAAAAAAGGATGAATTTGCTTTATAATTTTATTTTATTTTATTTTTTATTTATTTGTTGGTCTTTTTGAGATAGGGTCTCCCTGTAGCCCCAGCTGGCCTGGAACTCGCTATGTAGACCAGGCTGGTCTTGAACTCACAGAGATCTGCCTGCCTCTGCTTCTGGAGTGCTGGGACTAAAGGTGTGTGCCACCACACCTGGCTACAATTTTATTTTTAACAATATGTAAGACTATATATTATGAGATAACATTTTATACATGGTAAAATGTGAAAACCCCCAATTCATACTTTTTACAAGCAAATACTAGTAATGACTGGATATCTATTCTATCAGACCTTAATTCCATGTGTTATATAATTCCCACCTCTACCTTCATACGTATTACATCTTTAAGAGAAAGCACAGCAAACTTACTATACTTACAGTATAATAGTCTATAGTGTTGTTTAACAGTTTTTTCTACTGTTAACAATCATATCTCTCTGTTGAACTCTTTCCCTATCAGTACAAACATATATAGGAATAGTTTTTCAGTAGTGGGTTTTGTGTTTAAATATTTCAGGAACTGAAGAAATTGACTGAATTCTCTTTAGTTGGCAGGATCTGGTGGCCAGTGGGGTAGTTGAATATATTGATACCCTAGAAGAAGAAACAGTGATGCTTGCAATGACTCCAGATGATTTACAGGAGAAAGAAGTAGCTTACTGTTCCACATACACCCACTGTGAGATTCACCCATCAATGATCCTTGGTGTCTGTGCATCTATTATTCCTTTTCCTGATCATAACCAGGTTGGTGGTCCTTTTTGTCTTCTGACTTACAGGGAATCGGGGAAGTAATAAGAATTAGGGATTCACATGAAATCTTGTCTTGGGAAAAGCCCTATGATGGAAAGGCATGAGCTCCTGCAGAGTTAGCAGTTTGTATGCTTGCTGTTGTTTTTGTTGTTGAAAGCCATAATGGATTATTCCAAATGTGATACTTGGTTTTGAGGGAAAATAAAAAATAAAAATCTTTTTTTAAAATCAATTTTTCTGATTTATTAGTATTTATCTGCTTTACCTTTTGTTTTACCCTTAGTCCCCTAGAAACACATACCAGTCTGCTATGGGTAAGCAGGCTATGGGAGTTTATATCACCAACTTTCATGTTCGCATGGACACCTTGGCCCATGTGCTCTATTATCCTCAAAAACCACTTGTGACTACGCGGTCTATGGAATATCTACGATTTAGAGAGCTGCCAGCAGGTATGTTCCCTTTGTTCTTTTTTTTCATTTGTTTGTTTGTTTTGTTTTTGAGACAGGATCTCTCTGTAGTCCTAGCTGGCCTGAACTTGGTCTGTAGACCAGCCTGGCCTCCATTCTCACAGAGATCTGCCTGCCTCTGCCTCTGCCTTTTGAGTGCTAGAATGCTTGTTATTTTTTGTTTGTTTTTTGTTTTGTTTTGTTTTGGGTTTTGAGACAGGGTCTCCCTGTAACCCCAGCTGGCCTGGAACTCACTATGTAGGCCAGGCTGACCTTGAACTCAGAGATCTGCCTGCCTCTGCCTCCCAAGTGCTTGAAAGGTGTGCACCACCACATCTGGCAGGGGTTATTAAATTAAAAAAAAAAATCACAAGGTTTTTTTTTTTTTTTTTTTTTTTAAGATTTTGTTAAGCATGAGGAACTGGGTCCTTTGGAAGGTTAAAAACCCACATACAGCACAGTGCCTATCCTTACAGACTTTTAATGTGGGAAACATGAGTAAAATAAAAAGGTGTGTGGAAAGGGTTATGTTGGGGTACAGAGTCTTTTTGAAGCACAGTGACAAACTTTCTGATTCCTAATGGAAGTGTAGAACTACTTTTATGGAAGAAGTGGCATTTTGGACTGGAGAAATATTGGTGAAGTGGGTATTTGAATTTGAGTGAGTCAGCAAAGGCCCTGGTTCATGAAACCGGGAGATGTGGTAGTAGTTAGTGGTCATGTCAGTTTAGTCTGATTGGAGTGTTGTAGCAGACTGAAGCATGTTCTCACAGTGTGGAGAGAGCCTAATGGGTTGAATTCTTTAAGAATGAGGATTCATGCAACTGTTTTGAACAGAAAATCAGTTAGAAATTTGTTTTAGGATTATCATTCTGACAACAGTGTCAGGAGTGGACACTGTATTAGCAGGGAAATATTTTACGAGTTCTAGTAGTAGTCCAGGTGTGAAATGGCATTGTCTTAAGAAATGAAAATAAAAGGCTAGAGAGATGTCTCGGCTGTTAAGAACACTGTCTCCTCTTTCAGAGGACTCAGGTTGAGTTCCCAACACCTACATGGTGGCTACCGATTGTCCTTCACTCCAATTCCAGGGTACTTGACACCCTTTTCTGGCTTCTGTATACATTGCTTGTGTGTAATATGCTTAACTCACATGCAGGCAAAACATCTATAAACGTAAAAATAAATTTAAAAATTTTTTAAAGGAATGAAAACAGAAGGCTGAATGAAAACTAAACTTGGTAGAACTTGATTAGATGTGGAATGACAAAGGGAGAGAATGGCATTGAAACTCTCCGTGTTCATGGCTTGGATGATTGAGGAAAGGTGGTAATAAGAGAGTGGGGACTGGGAAAGTAGTTCAGTGGCAGAGTGCTTGCCTAGTCTGTGGGACCCCTACTACTGCCTAAAATCGAACATAACAAAAAATCAAAACCTAGATTGGAAGCATGTTAGGAGGAGAAAGAGGCTTTCAAGGTCAAACAATAAACTCTGTTTTGGATATGTTAGTAGTAGGTTGCTACTAAAAGCTAAGATATGGGCTGGGTATAGTAGTGAAGGCCTTTAATCCAGCACTTGGGATACAGAGGCAGATGAATCTCTTGAGTTCCAGGCCAGCTGGGGCTACCCAGTGAGACCTGGCCCCTTCCCCCTACAAACAAAACAAAACAAACAAAAACCCCTCACAAAAACAAAAGCTAAGATGTAATCTTCAAAAGCGAGTTTTAGATCTTATCTGAAAGAAGGCAAACCTAGAAATGTAAAGTATTTTATGTATTAATTATACATAACTATGAAATTTCCGAGGGAGAATTCAGAATGAGAAAAAGGCCAGAGACAGATTAAACTTGAGGCACCAGAAATTGATAATCAGGAGAGGAAATTTGAGGACTTGATAAGAGAATGAGGTGTTTGCAGGAGATGCTCCTCAGGGAGCTGAGTGGTAAAATAGTGTGTAGGTGTTGTGAAGGTAATGTGTATTGAGTACTGTAGTTCTTTGCCATTATTGTTAACTTTAGTGACAAAATTTTGGCTTTGTGGATAATATTCATATTTTTAAAATTACTTGTATGTGTGGACCTATATGCCATGGTACACATGTGGAGGTCAGAGGACAACTTTGTGGAGTTGGTTCTCTCCTTCCACCTTTATGTGGATTCTGGGGATCAAATTTAGGTTGCCAGGCAATTATCTGTTGAGCCATCTCACCAGCCCATGTTCCATCATTTTATTGCTAAAAATTGTCTTTACTTTTTTGTGGTACTGAATATTGAACCTAGGGGTCTTGAGCATATTGAGCAGGCACTTTACTACAGAGCTACATCCCCAGCCCTCTTTTTACCCTTTAAAAAAATATATTTTACTTACTATTTTTATTTTATGCGTATGAGTGTTTTCCTGCATGTATGTAAGTGTACCACGTATGTGCAGTACCCACAGAGGCCAGGAGAGGGTGTTGGATCCCCTGGAACTGGAGTTACGGATGGTTGTTAGCCACCATGTGGGAGCTGGGAACCAAACTGGGCCTTCTGTAGGAACAGCAGGTGTTCTTAACTACTGAGCCGTCTCTCTAGTCTCCCCCTTTTTGGGGTTGAGGGGAGACAGGCTCTTACTGTATAGCTCTGGAACTCACTATGTAGATCAGACTGGCCTCCAACTCACAGAGATCTGCCTCTGCCTTTGGAATGCTGGGATTAAAGGCATGTGCCACCATACCTAGCCTCTTTTTCTGTTTGTTTTGTTGTTGTTTTGAGACTAGGGCTCCTTGTAGACCCAGCTGGCCTGCCTAATAACAACTGCATAATAAAACAAATAACATACATTATTTTTTGATTAACTTGAGTTTCAGAAACTGAACAGTGTAAATAAATCTTAAGATCTGAGTCATGGCAAACGGGCAGTTCTTGGAAATCTAGGAGATGCACTAAGAAAACCCCAGACACAATACACCCCACTTGGAGAAAAGCCTTTTTTTTTTAAACAAACAAAAACCCCAAAAACTAATTTGGAGGAATAACTGAGATTATTCGTTTAAGTTGAAAGCTGCCTAGGAAACTAGCCCAAGGAATGATGAAAACTAATGGTACTGGTGGGAGGAAAGAAAGAAACTGTCCTGGGCTGACTAACTGCACATTTTAAAAATAGTTTTGAATTAAAAAGTGAAATGTTTCCTTCTCAGAAATGAAATAGAAGATTACAGAGTCCTACATAATCTGGAGACCCAAAGTAGCTGCTGAGTGACTATCAGTCATTCCAGGTGTGGAATTTTAGAAAGTTAGTCCTTAGAGTACATGGCACTGTGGCTCTGGCAGCAGATACAAGGGAATGATGGTCTGGAGAAGAAGAGGTTGGGACACTGCCATCAGCCAGTGGATAGATGAAGGTCCCAGCTGGAGCTGGGATCTTTAATTCTGTGGTTTATCTTCCAATATTTACACCTCAGAGATGGTAATTTCAATAACTCAGAATCCTCTTTCAATGGGGTGTGCCAAGACCATATATCTTCTCATTCTGTTCTTGAGTGTACTTGGAGACTTTCTTCAAAACCTCATAGTGAGTTTCCATGCATAAGAAGGTGGCATATGCTGTTAAACAAGCCAAACAGCCTTCAAGATATGACTGGCCCACAAGCTTCTCTGCTTTTGCATAAAGGTTATTTAGGGTTCGAACTGTTTCTTCAAACTGCTGCCTATCAATCTGGTTTTCCAGCTCCTCAGGGAACTTGGTCTGGAACTGGCAGTGCGTGCCTGCCATTGCTGTAGTCTTGCTGAATGAACACCTAGACCAGCCTCAAGGTCACAGAGATCTGCCTGCCTCTACCTCCTGAGTGCTGGGATTAAAGGCGTGTATTACCATGCCTTCCTTTTAAAGATTTATTTATGTGTATAGGTGTGCATTTGTGTGTGCATGGCATGTATGTGCAGGTGCCTGCTAGGGCCTGAAGGGGTTGGGTATCTGATCAGATGGAGATGGAATTAGTTATAGGTGGTTGTAAGTTGCCTGACATTGATGCTGGGAACCGAACTAAGGTCCTCTGCAAGAATAGTAAATGCCCTTAACTGCTGAGCCATCTCCTAATCCCATAATTGTAAAAAATACAGTATTTTTATTTTTTGACAATGTAATGCATGTGAACAATGTATCTCGATCTCCCTTTCCCACTCCTCCCAGGCACCCCTAACACTCCCCTTCCCTCTTCATGTCCTCTCTTTTTTTGTAACAGTCCAGTTAGTGCTGCCTGTTGGAATGTTGACTGATCTTGTGTAGGTAACCACAGCTACAGTGAGTTCATGAGTGCAATGACATGTCATGTCCAGAAGACAGCATTTCACAGCACTCTCCCCATCCTCCAGCTCTTACATTTTTTCCCACTCTCTCTTCTGAGATGCGCCCTAACCTTGGTGATGGTGGTGTCTGTGTGTGTGTGTGTGTGGTATGTGTATATGTGTGTTTTGATAATAGATACTACCTTTAGGGCTGCATAGATGTAAAACATTAACTAAAAAAGTGACTATCATTTTGATAGTAAAGTCTCATGCAAAAATTATTTTCAGTCTTCCACAAGGGGAAGCTGTTGTCTAATAAAGCAGAATCTGTTAGGTTGTCTATAATATGCTCATATCCCTGGGCTTGCAGTACTATGTTCAGATAATACAGTTTCATACTGTTAGAGAGGGAAAAAACATAGTGTAGGGTTGGATTGAAAAGAACTGTTCTTCTTAGGTGTGGATGGGTTTGGGAGGTATGCCTGGTAGGGGCTGCGTGCCTTCCCCTCCTGGTATTTGTGCCTTCATCATGGTGTCTCCCTTTGTAGCCTCTGCTGACCTGGAACTCATGATCCTCCTGCCTCTGTTTCTATAAGTACCAGAATTACAGGCATGTGCCATCATGTATAGTCATTATGTCTTTTAAAGGTTCTTTTATTCTGAGATAATGTCAGACTTATAAAAAGTTGTAAAACTAGCCAGGCGTGGTGGCGCATGCTTTAATCCCAGCACTCGGGAGGCAGAGGCAGGCAGATCTCTGTGAGTTCGAGGCCAGCCTGATCTCCATAGTGAATCCAGGCCAGCTGGGGCTACAGGGAGCTCAAAAAAAATAAAAAACAAACAAAAAAGTTGTAAAACTAGTGCAAAAAAAATCTTCTGTACTTTTGTTTTGTTGTTTGTTGAGACAGTCTCACTGTGTAGCTCTGGCTGGACTGAACTTGCTTTATAGTCCAGCCTGGCTTCAAACTTACAGAGATCCACCTGCTTCTGTCCCCTGAGTGTTCAGATTAAAGGCATGCACCACCACTCCTGGCTCTCTCTCTTTTTCTTAATATTATGGTGTGTCTGCATGATCTATATGTGTGGGCACACATCATGGCATGCATGTGGAGGTCAGAGGACAGTTTTGTGGAATTGGTTCTCTCCTTCCACCTTTTCATGGGCTTTGAGGATCAATCTCAGGTTGCCAGACTGTATTTGCTGAGCCACCTCATTTTTCCCTTTCCCTTCCCCTTTCTTTCCTTTTTCTTCCCTTCTCTCTGCCCCTCCCCCCTTTTTCTTTTCCTTCTCTCTTCTTTTCCTTTCCTTCTCCCTCCATCCTCCTCTCCCTCTCCTCTTTCAAGATGGGGCCTTTCTTTGTTGCCAGGCTGGTTTCCAACTCTGGAGCTCAAGGAATCCTCCTACCTCAGCCCCTTTCTGAGGGTTACAGGACAGGCACGTGCCATATGCCTAGGTCTTTACTTGGGAAAAGTAGTTGCTAGCAGCTATTACATTACATTGTTTTGAGAAATATGGTGCCACTTTTTTGCTGGCATGGGGAGAGAGCAGGGTAGTACCAGTTTCAAACTTAAACTGGAAATTAGGAGGCAAGGAGCTGAGGCTTGAGATTGCTGTTTTCCTAACTTTGGGGTCATAGATACGTACTAGTGCTTTTGTTTCATGAGAATACTAATGCCTGTTGTTTAAGGCACAGAGTTGTCACTATGCTGTGTTGGTTCTTGTTCTTAAGTTTCTCCCCAAACTGTGGTGAAGCCATTACGAGATTCATTACCCACAATATGTGCAAACATTAAAAAATAATAAAAGGATAGCTAGGGCGAGGGCACTCTGCACACAGGTTGACTTGTCTATAGTAGTAGGAATGGCCTCATTGGGAATGTTCAGGATTTAGCAGAGTAGTTGCTTCACACACCATGTAGGAGCAGAGGCTGATAATTTCTATGATAAAAACTTCAGAGTGTTTTTGACAAATAAGATTGAAAAAAATTAATTTCAGAGAAAGGATGGGTTTCCTGTTTCCTCACGGTGCTTTAATGCGTGCTTCAATTCACTGTAGGCATCAACTCCATTGTGGCTATTGCATCATATACAGGCTATAACCAAGAAGACTCTGTTATCATGAATCGATCAGCTGTGGATCGAGGCTTTTTCAGGTTAGCCTTTTGTAAAAATTATCAGAACAGACATAGTAAAAATACTTTTTAAAAAAAGATTTGTTTTTATTATTTTTAGTGGGTGTGGGTGTGGGTGTGGGTATGTAGAATGGGCATGCACATGGCCCAAAGACTTCAAAAGAGGGTGTCAAATCCCCTGGAGCTGTACAGATACTTGTGAGCTGCATGGTCTGGGAGCTGGGAACTGAACTCAGGGTTCTTTTCAAGAGCAGTATGCTCTTACCCACTGAGCCATCTCTCCAGCTCATTTTCAAGAATAGCTTTGACTGTGTCCTAATCCAGAAAACAAAGCCTGGCTGATGATCACCATTGCTGAAGACAGTGCTTCTTACATCTCTAGGTTTTCAGATACTAATATTTAAAATCTTCTGTAAGCAAATACATATTTGTATTTGGGTAAGAAGAAATAAAAATAAACCCCAGATAACTACTAGGGGTTAAAATTAGGGTTTTTTGTTTTAAGACAGGGTCTCACTGTGCAGCTCAGGCTGGCCTTGAACTTACTATGTATTCCAGCCTGGCTTCAGACTCATGGCGATTCTCCTGCTTTTGTCTCCTGAGTATTGGAATGTCAAATATGCATCATCACATTCGGCTGCTTGTTTTCTCTCTTTTATTTTTTTTGAAGCAGGGTCTCCCTGTAGCCCCAGCTGTCCTGGAACTCACTATGTAGACCAGGCTGGCCTTGAACTCACAGAGATCCGCCTGCCTCTGCCTCCCAAGACTGGGACTACAGGCGTGTGCCACCATGCCTGGCGTTTTCTTGTTTTTAATTGACAAAAAGATGGATCTCAAATCCATAGCATAAAAAGGTTGTTTAAATGCAACTTAGAAGAGAGGTTTTTGTTTCCTCCTGTGTAAATGTGTAATATAGCACGAGGAGTAAACTGTTAGACATAAAGTAGAGCATTGTTGATAAATTCTAAGCCGTCTTCCTAAAAGAAAATCACAGTTACCTTTGGAACTCTGTTTTTAGGTCTGTTTTCTACCGTTCATACAAAGAACAGGAGTCTAAAAAAGGATTTGATCAAGAAGAAGTGTTTGAGAAGCCTACACGTGAAACCTGCCAGGGTAAGAGACACTGACGTTGCCCTTATGGTGTTCCAAGGTAGCTTACTGGGCTTTCCTAGGTAACTTTGCCTGGTTGTGCTGCTGCCCTCCTTTTGTAATGAGGGAGCGTGTTTTTCTATTTAAGAGTATTCCTGCTTCAGTTCAGGTCTTTCCTGCACTGAGGAAACCAGAGAGTGTGATTTCATGGGCCTCACCTCAGGCTTGCATTGTCACTATGCTGTGTTGGTTCTTGTTCCCCAAACTGTGGTGAATGAAGCCATTATGAGATTCATTACCCACAATATGTGCAAACATTAAAAAATAATGAAAGGATAGCTAGCATTTTTCTTCTAGAAAACTTTAAACTTTCTTTCTAGTTATTTGTTTTCACAGATACTTAAAAAGTACTTACACAGGGAATGGATAGGGTGTCTTGGGAAAAGGTTTTGACTCATAATAGCATTTCATGAAGATAGAATGTGTTGTTACTGCATCTCCATTGGGTGGTTCTGTGTACTAGTAAAGGGTCTGGTGGACTTAGATACACAGATGCAATGGTTTCCTAGAGGGAGTATATGTGGAGGACACAGCTCTTTTTATGTAAGACAGAGGTGGCAACATGCTTGGCCACTTAAGAAGTGTCTCGTGGGGAAATCTGATTTTCCACTGCCCATTTTATTGTTTTTTTCTTAGATTTTTTTTTTTTTTTTCTTCTTCTTTCTGTGTGATCTCTGGTATCAGTGCAGAAGTCTGTAGTGTTTGGAAGAATGGTAGTGGGCATGATTTGTGCTGTTAGAAATTCCTGTGAATTTCTCACTGACTTGAAGCAGAGTCGTGTATGTGGTTTCAAATGCTTGTTTGGGATTATGTGGCATTTAAAATACTTCTCTGTATAGTAATGTCATTTCAGAAAATTCCCTGTCTGTTTCCTTTCAGGTATGAGGCATGCCATTTATGACAAACTGGATGATGATGGTTTGATAGCTCCAGGGGTTCGTGTATCAGGGGATGATGTCATCATAGGCAAAACAGTCACTTTGCCTGAAAACGAAGATGAACTGGAGAGCACAAACAGACGCTATACCAAGAGAGACTGCAGCACGTTCCTCAGAACCAGCGAGACAGGCATTGTGGATCAGGTTATGGTAACGCTTAACCAGGAAGGATATAAATTCTGTAAGATAAGGGTGAGTATAGTTTATTCATGTGGATGGTCATGGGAACTAAATGTGTTTCATGTACTGACCTATTTTTATGTGACTTCAGGTACGCTCTGTTAGAATTCCACAGATTGGAGACAAATTTGCTAGTCGACATGGTCAGAAGGGAACTTGTGGTATTCAGTATAGACAAGAAGTATGTGCCTTTTATCTTTCTTCAGTATTACATTGAAAATTCTATTAAATCAAAATTTATTGTAATTTCACTGATTTTTTTTTTCTTTTTTAAAATTTTAGTGTTGAATAAGTGTTGACCTTTAGAATTAAAAATAATTTAGAATGTAAAAATTTCACTTGGGGGCAGTGTCAGTTCTAGGTTTGTGTCTGAGATTACAGTGTCTTTAAGTCTCTTCCTAAAATTCTTTTCATAGGATATGCCTTTCACTTGTGAAGGTATCACTCCTGACATCATCATAAACCCCCATGCCATCCCTTCCCGAATGACCATTGGTCACTTGATTGAATGTCTTCAAGGGAAGGTAAGATTTTTGTCTTCAAAAATAATAGGTTCCAAATTGATGTTTTTTCCAACATGATGATAAATGATTTCTCTTATTTTCAAGCCATTATACCTTGTTAAAAGCTAGTGTGACATGGATTTTCCTGTTTCAAATTGGTTATCACTGCCTTTTCATCTTTAAAATAAATACATTATTAAGAACTTTTAGGGTAATGGGGAGATGGCTCAGCAGGTTAGAGCATTTGCTGCTCTTGCGAGGTTCTGGGCTAGTTTCACTGCACACATCAGGTAGCTAACTGTCTATCTCCAGCTCCTGGGGATCCAACACCCTCTTCTGGTCTCCATTGATACCTGTACATATATGTACATACATATACACAAATACAGATAACACATAAATAAAAATAAAATAAATCAAATTCAGTTTTTAAAAAAATCTGAAAAGAACTTTGTGGAGCTTAAGGAGATGGATCAGCAGGTTAGAGCACTTGCTATGCATACTTGAGGACCTGAGTTCAAATCCCTAGCACCCATGTAAAAAGCTGTAACCCCTGGGGCTGTCAAAATGGCTCAGGAGGCAAGGGTGCTTGTCTTTAAGCCTGACAACTTGCTTTTAAACCCTGGGATTAACACGGTAGAAGGACAGAACTGACTCCTGAGAGCTGTCCAGGGAATATGGTAGAAAACAATAGACCAGGACATCTGACTTCCTCTAGCCACTGCACGTGATGTGTATACTTCCATACATGTGTGCATATAACCCCCCCCACACACACACATGCTAGCACAAAAGAACTTGCAAAATATGACCAAGATAGATTTTTTTTTTTTTTTTGGTTTTTTTTGAGATGGGGTCTGCTAGTAGCCCCAGCTGGCCTGGAACTCACTGTGTAGACCAGGCTGGCCTTGAACTTAAAGAGCTCTGCCTGCCTTTGCCTGGGTCTAAAGGCATGCACCACCACACCCAGTTTAAGATAGAATTTTTGTAAGAGATACTACAAATGGACTGGAGAGATGGCTCAGCGGTTAAGAGCACTGGCTACTTTTGCAGAGGACCCAGGTTCGAATCTCAGCACCCACGTGGTGGCTAACAACTGTGTAACTCCAGTTCCATAGGGTCTGATGCCCTTTGTGGCCTCTGTGGGCACTGCATGTACATGGTGCACTTATATACATGCAGGCGAAACACTCATACACATAAAATAATATAAAAAAATTAAAAAAATATAAACTACATACAGCCTTTGTGTGTATTGTGGTTATATTAACTGCTTCTTTTCTATAGGTATTTCATGGATGGTTAGTTTAGTGTGACTAATGACTTATAGTTAAATTTATCACCTGTGCATGCATCTTTCAGGGGAGGTTTTCTGGTTTTAACTTTCTTGTTACTGTAGAATGGTGGTAGCCAAAGCATGAATGGCTTGATGTTAAGGCATTAAGATGTCATTTTCCTTGAGTGTGTCAGAGGTGTTGGAATTCTTAGTACTTGTGTATGTGAGCCCATGGGTAGACTTGTATTTGAGGGCTTAATGATTCAGGTTTTTTTAGGGAAATTTTGTTAATAAACATCTAAGATATTAATTGAATTTCAATTTGTCACTGCTTTCTATAACAGGTTTTAATTTTAAAATATTTCCCTTTGTAGAAACAAATTTAATTGGGTGTATCTCTGTTGATGCATAACTTTAAGGGGAAACTGAAGCAGCACTCTTAACAGCTTCTTTTATTCCAAAGGTCTCAGCTAACAAGGGTGAAATTGGTGATGCCACTCCATTTAATGATGCTGTTAATGTGCAAAAGATTTCTAATCTCTTATCTGACTACGGCTACCATCTCAGAGGAAATGAGGTATGTCTGCTCTCACAGTGGTACTTTGTTGCATGCATTCTTTCTTGTATGCGTGTACTTTAATTTTTAAAGCCTTTTAAATGCACAGACAAGTTTAATGACGTTTCACAAAGTAAATACACCTGTGGGACTAACGCCAACATTGCAAAAAAAAATTTTTTTTTTTTTTTTTTTTTTTTTTTTATGTAGACCTGGCTGGCCTGGAACTCAGAGAGATCTGTCTGCCTCTTCTCATGAGTGCTGAGATTAAAGACCCGTGCCACCGCACCTGGTTAACACCCACATTTAGAAAAGAAAATTACCCAGAATGTTTTGTGCCTTTTAGTCTAGTTTGGCCTGTTTCGATTTTTTTTTTTTTTTTTTTTTTAGATAGAGCCTCCCTGTAGCCCCAGCTGGCCTGGAACTTGCTGTGTAGATCAGGCTGGCCTTGAACTCACAGAGATCTGCCTGCCTCTG
>NW_008338715.1:9071845-9117609 GCF_000622305.1 Nannospalax galili | reverse complement strand
ATTTATTATTTTTATTTTATGTGTATGTGTGTATTGCCTGCATGTAGGTGCGTGTATTGCCTGTGTGTAGGTAAGTGTACCCGTGTCATGCAGTGCCCATGGAGGACTGAAGAGGCTGTCGGATACCCTGGAACTGGAGTTACAGACAATTGTTAGCTGCCGTGTGGGTGCTGGGATTCAAACCCGAGTTTTCTGCAAGAGCAGTCAGTGTTTTTAACCGCTAAGCCATCTCTCCAGCCCCACAACTCTTTTTTTTTTTTTTTTGGTCTTTTTGAGACAGGGTCTCGCTGTAGCCACAGCTGGCCTGGATTCACTATGGAGACCAGGCTGGCCTCAAACTCACAGAGATCCGCCTACCTCTGCCTCCTGAGTGCTGGGATTAAAGGCGTGCGCCACCATGCCTGGCTTCTGTTTCAATTTTTATATAAATGGGATGATACAGAATATGCATATACATCTTTGAACTTGTTTAATATTTTTAGTTTTGTTTCAAAATCTGTGTTTTCAGGTCCTCTACAATGGATTCACCGGTCGAAAGATCACATCACAGATTTTCATTGGCCCCACTTACTACCAGCGTTTGAAGCATATGGTAGATGACAAAATTCATTCTCGTGCTAGGGGACCTATTCAGATCCTTAATAGACAACCCATGGAGGGTAGATCTCGGTAAGAGCTGCGGCAGTGTCATCATTCGTTATAGTTAACTAACCTTTCATTTGAAAATGCCAAGCACATAGAACAGTAGAGACAGCAGTGTGATTGCCAGTGCACCGTCACCGTCATGGCCAGGCTCGCTGCTGTGCTCATTTCTCCTTCCTCACACAGGCCTCTGCTTATTAGGATTTTTTGTCTCCTCTTTTTCTTGTGGAGATTAAACTCAGGCCCTTATACATTCTAGGCAAATGCTCTGTCACTGAGCTACAACCCCAGCTCACCTCTGATTATTTTTCATCAAATCCAGTCATCATATAATTTATTTTGTAAAATTTTAGTTATAGCAGTTAAAAAGTTGACTGTCAAATCTCCTGATCCTAGGACGTTTAGTTCATTTGAGTTCTGTCTGTTGATATTTATTACAGTAGAAATTAGACTGAAATGTAAAATATTTATTATAAAACAATGATATACTCATTACAGATTAATATAGCATGTTTAATGAAAAAATCAGTATATTTCCAAGTAAGTTTAGTGCCAAGAGTGACATTGGTTTACAATTTTGCAAGTTCTTTAGTGAAGCAGCCCATTAGAAGGGCTGGGTTCTTCTTTCCACTTTGTATTCCATTGCAAGACTGTTTTTGTTTTTCCTTTTTTCTCTTCTCTTTTCTTCTCTTCCCCAGCTGGCCTGGAACTCAACTATGTAGACCAGGCTTATAGCGATCTGCCTGTCTCTATCTTCTGAATGCTGGGGTTAAAGGTGTGTACCACCATACCCAGCTCTTTTTTTTTTTTTTTTTCTTTATGTATTGTATGTTTGAGACAGTTTCTCTACGTAGCCGGGCTAGCATCAAACTTACAGCAATTCTGTGTGTGTGTGTGTGTGTGTATGTGTATGTGTATGTGTATGTGTATGTGTGTGTCTCTCTATGTGGCCCAGGCTAGCATCAAACTTATAGCAATTCTGTCCCAGCCTTCTAGAATACTGTGAATATAGGCCTGAGCTCCCACCATACCAGCAAACTTATTCTTTTTTTTGGGTCTTTTTGAGACAGGGTCTCTCTAGCCCCAACTGGCCTGGAACTCGCTATGTAGATTAGGCTGGCCTCAAACTCAGAGATCCACCTGCCTCTGCCTCCCAAGTGCTGGGACTAAAGGAGTGCACCACCATGCCCGGCTAAGTTGTAGTTTCTAAAAGGGTAGTGGTAATGAGGAAATTTGAAGCCCTATTAGTAAACTCGATATGAAAATCTATTGGTTTACTGGAGGTAGAGCTCTGTGATAGAGCACTTGCTTAATGTGTGAGGCTATAGGTTCAATCCCAGTGCTGCCTCCCCCCAGTAGCATTTTACATGCACAATTTTTAGCATCATAGCTGATCATTTTGGAAATACTGATTTACTGAATTGTACAGATTTTCAATCTTAATAAATTCTATTGTACACCAAAACAAAACAAACTACACTTGTAAATATTACCACTGACGTTTCTTAGAAAAACTTAAGTATCAGGAAGCTCTGGAGATGGTAGTGGTGGGTAATTTTCTAAAATTTGCTTGGAAGCCCGTATTCTTTTTTTTTTTTTTAAAGACTTTATGTATGTGAGTGCCACATGCACGCAGGGCCAGTGTAAGTCAGAAGAGGGCATTGGATTCTCCCTGAACTGGAATTACACATGATGGTGAGCTGTCATGTGGGTGCTGTGAGCCTAACATGGGTCTTCTGCAAGAGCAGCAAGTGCTCTTAACTAATGAGCCCCTCATAGTAGATTCTTAAAATTGTTTTGAGTGAAAGGTTCATTTTGTTCAATTTATTTATTTGTTTGGTAAGTCTGAATTAACATAATTGATAAGTTATCATAGCTGGTATAAGCTGGCTTTAAAGTGAAAAAAATGTTCAATCCCAGGAATTCACATGGTGGAAGGAGAGAACTGAGTCTTGCAAGTTATCTACTGATCGCCACACATAAGCCATGGCACTCTGGGTGCTATATAACACATACACACACAAAATAAACAAATTTATGAATAAACAAATGTAAAAATAAGCACAAAACAATTTGTTTCCTTATTAACAGAGATGGTGGCCTGCGTTTTGGAGAAATGGAACGAGATTGCCAGATTGCCCATGGTGCAGCACAGTTTTTAAGAGAAAGGTTGTTTGAAGCGTCAGATCCTTATCAGGTTCATGTTTGCAATCTTTGTGGAATAATGGCAATTGCTAACACCAGGACTCATACATACGAATGTAGGGGCTGCCGCAATAAAACCCAGGTGTGTGTACACTTTATCATGTTTGTTTAGGATGTCTCTATGCTGGCTAATCATGGCAAAATAAGTGTGGTGGAATAGGTTGGCATTTTCACAATTTTGATAGCAGGCCTCTGTAAGATTCCTAATTTTAAAGAAAAAGATGGTTTTTCTAAAACTAGCTTAAATATAATTTCTCTGTGCTGTTCATCTCTGAAATAATAGGAATTTAAAATTTTCTTGGAGTTATTTTTATCTTATGTATATGAGTGTTTTGCCTGCATGTATGCAAGTGCATCGTATGCATGCATGTGGGGATCAGAAGAAGGTGTTGGAGGAGTTACGACATGGTTGTTAGCTACCATGTAGGTGCCGGGAACCAAACCCATGTCCTCCACAAGAGCATCCAGTTTTCTTAACTACTGCACCATCTCCAGCCCTGCTCAAGGAATTTTAAACAATGAGTTTTTCCTAAGCTTTTTACTTACCATTTATCAATTGAGGAAAGTGAGTATGAATACACATTTTGTTGGCAAAAAGGAGGAAGTACTAAAGCCCGCTGGGATAGATTCACCCTGAGGCATAGGAAGAGTATGCTCAGCTTGGGCCCTTGTTTATTTGCAGTGTCAAATCTTTCCCTTTTTCTGGGGAAGAGTGTAGGTCACTTCAATACAGTTCTGTTCATTACTGTTTCTTTCTCGTTTCAGATTTCTTTAGTGCGAATGCCGTACGCCTGCAAACTGTTGTTTCAGGAACTTATGTCCATGAGCATTGCACCTCGAATGATGAGTGTTTAGTACTTCCAGAATGTTCTCAACAAGATACTTATAAATATCTGTATCTTGTTTCTATGATGTTATAAAAAACTGACAATAGGTACTGTGTTATAAGCTTTTTATTTGTTTAAAGATATGCATGCTTTTTTGTAAATAAACAAATTTTTGTAGAGTCTTGATGAGTTATCTTTGATTTCTCTGCGTAAAACCAGTTGACTATAAAGTGTTAGTGGATAAGATTGAAAGAAATTTGTTAGGCAAGATTAGGGGTCATTATCGGTGAACACTTTTGGCTACATAGACTGATATATTCTGCAGGTTTATATCTGAGCACCTTCACCTGTTTAAAAAAAGAAAAAAGAATTAGTCATGTATGTGAACATGATTGGCAGATTGTTTCCAATTCAATTAAGATATTAAGTTATGCGGCTAAAGGGGCAGGGCTTGGTGATGTCGTCCCATCATTCAGGCTGAGACAGGAATCCTCCTGTCTTATCCCTAGGAGTTAAAGGCCAGCCCTGGGCAGCTTAGGGAGACTTCTACCTGCTCTCTCCTCTACACTTCACTCCTCTCTCACTCTTTCTTTTCTAAGAGTTGGACTGTGTAGCCCAAGTTAATCTTGAACTCATGATCCTTCTGCCTCAGCCTTCCAAGTACTAAAGACCTTCCTGTGAGGAAAACAAAAGGATGCACGTGGATAAACGAGCTGTGCAGATTCCTTTTTTTTTTTTTTGGTCTTTGAGACAGGGTCTCCCTGAAGCCCCAGCTGTCCTGGAACTCATTATATAGACCAGGCTGGCCTAGAACAGCGATCCGTCTGCCTCTGCCTCCCAAGTGCTGAGATTAAAGGCATACGCCACCACACTGGGCTTGAGCTATGCAGTTTTAAGAATGGAAGGCAGCAGTATTGTGTTGGTCCATGTGTGAAAGGGAGACTTTCCTATAAATTTGGAGGAGCACCTTTTCCCAGTTGAGGTCCAGGGAGGCTAAGGAACTTTGCTTTGTGGTTCAGCTCTCATGCAGAGCTCAAGGTAGAAGAGAATTAGTTGTAAACTGAGACTCCAGCATGTGCCCAGCTCTCAGAGCTATTTCAGGGTCTTGCTTTACTCCATATCTTGGCCGAGGGACATCTGGCTATACCTCCTTTCACTGTACAGCTGAGTGATCTGCCCAGTGAAAGGGAAGGCCAATTCAGACATTGTTCTAATAGAACTGTCCAAATATAAAGTAGGATTCTGACACCATCAGGATGGGTTCTATGGGGGAAGCTTTTTAGCAGTGACATGGGGGTGGAGCAGAATTATTTGCCAACTTAATAATCTCCTTTCTAGTTCTTTCTCTTAAAAGCTCAAAGTGAAGGACTAAATTGTTCACAATCACTTCCCTTTAAACAGGGATTTAATATAACAGTCACAACACAAAGGAAAAATGCCAGGTAGGTAGAAAGTTACAGAAAATACAAGCCATCCAGTTAAGTTTGAATTTTGACTTCTGTGCAAGGTAAAGTAAAGGCATCCAAGTTGTAAGGTAGGCATTCCCTCAGCCATCCAAGTGTCTTCTCGGGACCATGTGATCACACTTTAATTACTTATGCTTTATAAGCCCTTCTGGATTCCCTATATTTCAGAATTTTATTAATAGCTACATATGATACTTTGACACTTGCTTATTTAGTAAAACTGCTTGTCAGTCTTTTAAGTGGCTGTGAGATGATCACATACCTTCTTTCACTGGTATTTCATGTAAGGTATCAACCACTGTAATTTTGGCTGATGCTGAAGCCTGTCCTTGGGAATTGGATGCATGGCATTCATATTCTCCAGCATCTTCCTTACCCAGAGGAGATACCTGTGAAAGATGAAGGCTCTTTAGTTCATTTGTGGTGACCTTTTCTGTTTTTGAGGGACTTCCATTAAACCATTATTTTCATGGTTCCCCAGGGTGAGCAGAGGATTCATAGCAAAGCTTCTGTTAGAAGCAATGCAGGTCCTGTGCTAGGAGCCTGGGGAGCTGCCATATTTGGTGTACTGAGAGGAAATGTCACAGACACCCTTTGATCACAATGTGTAAGTTAAAAACTGATATGTGCACATATCAGCTTGAGAGAAACCTTTGTAGGGGGCATGATTTAAGTAATACTCGTGAAATCAAGGGTTGAGTAAAATCAAATACTTGTTAACCAATAACTATAATTAACGATTGAGTCATTTAGTTCTTGTGAGAATTTTCCCTTGAGCTTAGGCAAAAATTGAGGTCTTGTTAATTTTTGCTTTTTCTAAAACAAAATAACTTCAACTTTTCCTTTAGTTCCCCCGGAAGAGGCTCTGCCATGCCAAGGTAGGGCTGCTCCAAAGATGTGAAGAGCAGGTACTTGGAGGGTCTGCCTGAATCTGCTCCTGAGAATGAAATTCTTGCTGCTGTTTACTCACCAGCACCCAGCCAGTTACTTCATGCTTTTCTGGACCACCCCGGGTCTGAATGGCTAGGTTGTCCCGGTCACCGGGCAAGAGTTCTGTCCTTTGAACTCCATACTGACCCCTTTTTACCTGAAAAAACAAAAGGAAAGTTTTAGTTCTCTGCACCAAAACATCAGCTTGGAGATACCACATTCCTAGAATTGCACAAGGTGAACATCAGACTTTGTAATTAGATTAAACTAGCAATTTACATGCTGGTTTTTCTGAGTACTTATAGTTGCTATTTTGTTTCTTTCTGCTGGTTTCATCTAAACAAGACCTTGCATTTTCCTGCAAGCTTGTAGAATGCACAGGGTCACTCTGCCTCAGGCCTCCATTGCTCAGTGGTACCCTTGGATTGTCTGTCCCTTTGTACTGGGCCTTTCTTGTCTGCCATGCCATGTTTGACTGACAAGCTGTTGCCTTCTGCTACTTTGATGTTTGGGACCTTGGGGCTCTTCCTTTAACAGCCTCATCAATGAAAAGTAGGTAGAGTTGAGACAATTCTATTTGTTCTGAGGGCTAAGGAATCATCAAACAATTCCTGAAGACCTGAGGTCAGAAATGCCTGTCACTTGCTGCTGTTGCTGTTCTGTGATGAAATCTGCCTCTTCTGTCCAGCCATGGTCAGATTCTGAAGGCTGTAGAAGGAGAAACTCGGTTCCCTTGGTTTAAGGTTAATCCTTACTTCATGCCTGTTCTTTCCCACCTACTTTAAAGGTCAAAGTATGTTAATGAGAACTTTGGAAAATATGTGAAAAATACAGGGAAAAGCTTTCTTGGTAACACATTTAGCAGCTCAGTTTCAGAGTACAAATATTTTAAGGCTTGTGATAACTGAGTTAAAAAAATACATGAAGTAATGTTCTTTCTATTCTAAGAGCCAAGCCAGTGTTTATTTTTATTGCCTTTGTAATAAGGATTTACAATCTCAAGAGTTTTCTAATTTTGTTCTGTAATAAAGCAAACGTTAAGTTCATTTTTTTCCTGGACTTTTCCACATTGCCCCTGATACTAAGAGAAAACAAGATTATTTAGTGTCTTTTATGAAAGCTATGAGGACATGTATTAATAGCTATGTTTTCCTTGAATTTCCCAGGTAACTGGCAGAAACAGTTTATGCTAGTAAAAATGGGCAATACTGTTTTTGAAGAAGTATTTGATTCACTGGCTAAGGCAGTGTGTCTCTGGACTGAAGACCAGACTCCTGTGTGTGTCTTATGTATAAACAAAATTGGTAGTTCCGGGGTGGGTGGGGGTGGGGGGTCGAGACATAGGCTCCCTGGGGCTTGCAGCCAGCCAGTGAGTGCAGGTTCAGTGAGACAGCATCCTAAAAATAAGATGAATAGCAACTGAGGAAAAACACGCCAATGGCCTTCATATAGGCATGCATGTGTACACATGGGGTGGGGGGCGGGGAGGGTGTGTGTGTGTGTGTGAATCAGAGGGAGGCCATGAAGTCATTTCAGCCTCTTTTATTTAAAAGACATTTATGTGTATGACTGTATTGTCTGCATGTATGTAAGTGCACCCATATCATGTAACACCCTCAGAGATCAGAAGAGGGCACTGGATCCCCTGGAACTGGAGTTATAGACAGTTGTTAGCTGCCATGTGGGTGCTGGGAACTGAACCTGCATCCTCTGTAAGAGCAGCCAGTGCTCTTAAATGCTGAGCCATAGCTCTAGCCCCATTTTAATCTATTTTTGAGACAGGGTCTTGATATGTAGCTCAAGCTTGACCTCAAACTCACTGTCCTCCCTCAGCCTCCCTATTGCAAAGGACCACCTGACTCTGAGTGTAGTTTAGTTACAACAGATTCTTCCTGAATCTCCTATTGTAAATAAGGAAAAGTGCCTGCGACTGCAAAAGTAGGCTACGTGTTAGCCTGATTCCTAAAGGTTAAAACCTTTAACAAAAGTTCACTGAATTTGAGAAAAACTTGAAAGGACACTATGCATTATGGAACATGTTTACTGTCTCTGACAAATCAAAAGTTTGATACAATAGAATCCACAGTTTTGTTAAAACTGAAGAAACTACTGTAAATGCTACTGTACATAGAGCATAGTGACTGAGCAGGAAATGTATTTGTATTACATGATAAAGGGTCAGTATCCTCAATGAAGGAAAAAGCCACAGGCTGAGCAGCTCACTAGAAAGGGAAGCTGATGTGGTGGTACACACTTGTAATGGCAGCACTCAGGGGCCAAGATAGGAGGGTCATGAATTCAAGACCAGCCTGGGCTACAGAGCAAGCCCCTGTTGAAAAGGGAGAGGGAGAAAAATGGACAGAAGGTATGATGGATGGCAATCCACAGAAGAGAAGACCCAAGTGAAAATCACTCCCATGTTGTCAAGAAAATCAAAGCAATAATGAGATGTCGTTTTGATGGTATATTAACAAAACTGAAAGGGTATGTGTGGGGGAGGGGGGGTTCAGAGAATCTCCCACATTGAGGGCCAGAGTGATTATTATGGTCAATTAAGGAAGAAATCAGATCGTGTCTATTAAAGCTGAACTATTTTAACATAGTCATGTGACTTTAGGGAAATCTTTCTATCCTGCAGAAATACCAGGAATATATGTCCGGGGATGTGCCCCCAAACTGGAAACAGAAACAAACAGAAATGGCTTAAATTATGGTATGTCCATATTTGGAGTATTTTGGGCACTGAGAAGTCGATTGAAGGGTTGGTCCTGAAGTATTTGTTGAGAAAAGCAAATTTAATACATTTAATCTAGCACATTATATTCCCATCTCACAGCTTACTCTAGGGGTGTATGTATCTGTTTGGGTGAGGAAAAAAGGCAAAGAAAGACACACAGCAGAGTTACTTTAGAGATGGGAGAGAATTATGAACTCTATACATCTGCATAGGATAGCTTCATTGTTAGCCTCATTACTATATTTTCTTATTTTAAAAGAATATCTTTAGAGGGCCTAGAGAAATGGTCTGCTGGTCATCAGTGCTTACTGGTCTTGCAGAAGACCTGGGTTCAGCTCCCAGCACTCACATCTGGATGACTCACAACTGCTTATAACTTCAGTTTCAGGGGATCTCAGGCCCTCCTCTGGCCTTTGTTGGTGGGTACCTGCATGCACATGGTACACATAAACTCATGCAGTTGCACATAAATATACATTTTTTTTTAAAAAGAAGAATATTCTTAGAGATCATGAAAGCTTTAATTTGGAGAAATTCCAGGCAGGAAAAGAATCAGCTCAGAAACAAGTCTGGAAGAAACTGAGGGTTTGTCTTACCTGTAAGCATCACTTAAGAGTACAAGAGATGAGCCAAATGTTGCTGTTTTGGTTCTATCCTTATTTTACAATATTGCCATGGTATCTCCCTAGACTAGGATTTGCTGGAAAAGTACAGGGCTGGCCACTGTCAGCAGGAAAATAACTCCTGATAGGGCAAGTGCAGACCTCTCACTAGCCCTAAGATTTGCTGCCTGTCTCGTGTGTCTACTTCAGAGAAATGGCTTTTGTGTTCCCTTTTACTCTGCTGTTGCTGAGTCCTTGAAAAAAAAAAAGAAGTTCTCCCTTCTTTCAATCCCAGGTTCTCTGTTAACAACTGACCACTTGGGCCAGTGAAATGGCTCAGTGGGTAAAAGTGCTTGTCAATCTCCAGGATTCACATCCTGGTGGAAGGAGAGAACCAACTCCTAAAGTTGTCCTTGGACCTCAACATGCACATCGCAACACTGCCCCCATACTTGCACGCAAAAATTAATAAAAATTAAAAAAAACCCAAAATCACCCGACGTGATACATCTTGCTCAATATATAGCCCAGGCTAGCCTTGAACTCACAATGCTTGAACTCTTCAATTCTCTGGCTTCTGTCTCCTGAGTATTTACATTACAGGCTGGACAGGCTGTAATAATCACTTCTATCCAAAAAGGACTTTTGTGTTTAAATTGGACTTAAAATCCCATGAGATTCTAAATATGCCTGCATTCCTAATAGCTTGGTCACAGAAGATTAGAGGAGACAAATGGTCTGTTTAATTATCTAGGTCAGTGACTTCAAATATTTTGCCATGGCCCAAATGAAGCAGTGCTTTTTATGTTGGGGTTTGGAGTATATGAAAGTTTTATGATATAATACCTTAGTGCTAATTGTCATGCTTTAACACATTTTGTGTTCTAGTTTTTATTTCTTGTAGGAACACTGGCAGAAATCCCTGTGTAATTCCAGGACTCACTGATGGGTCAAATGCACATGGCATGACATAACAAAGGAAAAGGAAAATCCATGAACTTCCTGCTTGGGTATTTGCTCCTTGTTAGCTTGTTTATAGAAGCTTTTTTTTGAGAGAGTCTCATGTAGCTCAGGTTGGCCCTAAACTTGCTATGTAGCTAAAGATGGCCATGAACTTCTGATGTTTCTTCTGCCTCTACTTCCTGAGTGCTACACGCATGTGTCACCATGCCCTGTTTATGTGGTGCTAAGGATCCAACCCACTGCTTCATACATATTAGGCAAGCATTCTACCAACTGAGCTGTATTTCCATTCCTGAAAGAAAACTTGGTGCAGAGGATGTAGCTCAGAGGGCCTGCCTAGCACGTGCAAGGTCCTAAGGTCCTAGGTTCAATCCCAGCACTGCAAAAATAAACAGTGAAACAAAAACCCAAGAACTGAAAACAATTTTCTCCCCTATTTCTCATTTCCAACCCCAGCTTGCAGCTTCAATGACTGTCCTTGTGTTCTGGGTACATGTCCTCAGGCCCATGGGGCCTGCTGTGTGAAGTGCCAAAGGCCGAAAGGAAAATACTCCTGAGGCAGATTCATTCCCCTGGGATGTGTGTGTGTGTACTTTTTCTGGGTGCTGCAGAGTTAGCACTGAAGAAAGACTATTTTCTGCGAAGATTTGGCAATACGGTTATAAACTCTAGGATCCCGGCTTCTCATTTCGCAACTATCCTTAGGGTCCCATAGAGACGCTATAGAGCTTCTCATGGGTATTCCCTGGAAGCAACCCTTCTGGCAACCCCCTCCCCTGCCAGCCACTGACCCACAAAGAAGCAGTAGAAGCCTCAGCGGTGAGCAGGAAAGGCCTAGAGGAACACACCTGCAGGCAGCAAAGTTCTGCCTTGCTGTCCCTCCATGCCTCTTTTCAAAGCATAATTTGTAGAGGCAAAAGTTCATTGTTCCTCGAAAAGAAGTTTCAGCTGTAAAGGAAGTTGTGCTATAGCTGGCGTCATCTCAAGCTAAGTGTTTTCCTAGTGGCCGCATTCTTCTGGCCACATGGGGGCGCCAGAGGTTGTCTGGTGACCTGATCTGTTGACTTTCTGTGGGCTTCTCACAATACAAGCAGCCCTTTCTTGCCTCTGGTCTTGAAGCTGGGCCTATATTGTGAGCTAGGAGCTGCCAGTGATAATGCCACTCTTTTCGGGGGAAACTTTCTGATGAAGAAAATGAGAGCAGTATATTGAGAGCAAACATCACGAGTTCCTGTTTGGAGCACATTTGGGTGTCTGGAAAATGGAATTGCTTCATCTTTCTTATTTTCCTTTTTTCTTTTCTTTTTTGGCCTTGGCTAATTTCAAATGGATTTTGACAACTTGCTACTTCTGACTCTGGGTGCCAAAACCCCTCCCAGCATTCCAGAAGTTGCTCCTATCAAACAGCAGGCAAACAAAATAGTTGAGATTTGCATCCATTTTAGCGTTTGCTGAAGAAGTAAACAAACTAAAATGGGGTGTCTGTTTTTGCTGTTTTATTTACACTAATTGGATTTTTCCTTACATTATAGAATAGCTGTGAGATGGGACGACTTAAAATGTACAAAAAGGACAAAAATGTAAATGTACTTTCTAGTGAAGTACTACTTGATCTGGGAGATAGAATTTTCTTTTTCCTTCTAATCACAGGCTGAGAATATGTTGTGCTTCAAATATGAAAGTAATTATATAATGACAATGCTATTCGAAGGGAAAAATTTCCAGAAACTGGGGGCTGGCGAGATGGCTCAGTGGTTAAGAGCACTCGCTGCTCTTGCACAAGACCCTGGTTTGAATCCCAGCACTCACATGGCTGCTGGCTGGAACTCACTACATGGACCAGGCTGGCCTCAATCTCACAGAGATCTGCCTGCCTCTGCCTCCTGAGTGCTGTGATTAAAGGTGTGTGCCACCATGCCTGGCCAGGTGAGGAGATATTTCTAATCATCACACAGGGTTAAGTGGGGTGAGCGGTGGGTGCTGTTGGCATCTAGTGGTAGGGGCCAAGAATGGTGGTAAACATATTCCAACACAGGCAGCCCCCACCCAAAGAATGATCTGATTCCATACATCAGTAGTGCTGGGCCTGAGAAGTCCTACTTTACAAAGGACCCAGCCAACCTGGCTGAGGAATTCACATCCTTCATCTTTTCAATTGGAAAGTCATTTTAAAGCTGATGTATTAAAAGAATATCAAGCTTTCCCACTTGCAGCCACATTCAGGAAAATTCAGAGGGGAGAACATTTCTCCTTTAATAGGCCTCCCCTTGTTTCTTTTTTTAAAAATTTTATGTGGGTGAATGTCTTGCCTGCATGCATATGTAAGCACACCCATGTCATGCAAAGTCTGCTGCAGAGGTCAGGATAGGGTGTCAGATTCCTTGGAGCTGGAGTTACAGACAACTAGTTGTTAGTTGCCATGTGGGTGCTGGGAATTGAACCCGGGTCCTCTGCAAGAGCAGCCAGAGCTCTTCATCTCTGAGCCATCCCTCCAGCCCCCCCCCCCCCATTTGTTTTTTAATGCTCTGTTCTAGAGTAGCCTTACTCTGTCCCTAAATTAAAGTCCCAGAGCTTTGGTTCTAGAAAGACTGATCCCACTTGGCTCCTCCATCTCACTTCTCTGCCCTTAAAACTTATCCTATTTTCCAGTGTGTAGGGAATCTGATAAAAATATCCCATGTTCAGAGGAGAAGGCTACAGAGCTTTGCCTTCTTGGTCCAGCCTCCCCACCTTCTCTTGAGGATTATGAGTTTTCTTGACGTACAGGACCCAAAACACCAGCCAACGTTGAGGACTTCAGCCTCCAATGAGGGGACTGAGGCATGGCAAAAAGTTAGGGGAACATTGGGGGTAGGGGCAGAAAGTGAGAACTCACACTCTTAATTATTATACTATGGTCCCCTAGTGGTGGGTGATGTGTCACATTCACACTGCCACATGCACAGTCACACCTACATACACATCTGTACATGTACCCAGAGGGTGATTATTAAGGTTTGAATCTGAAATATTCCCCACGGGGTACTTTGATCTCTTGTTCCCCAGCTGGTGGCGCTATGTGGAGAGGCTGTGGAAGCTTTAGCAGGTGGGGTCTGGTTGGTGGAAGTAGGTCATCTGGGGAAGACCTTTGAATGTTATAGCCAGGCCTCTTGTTCTGGCTGCTCTCTGCATCCTGGTCTAATGCCCCATGAACAGCCTCTGCCATACAGTCCTTCTTCTAGGGACTAAGCAGCTCCCCTATGGACTGAGCCACTCCACCATGCCTCTCCTGGTGTGACAGACTGTGAGCCAAAAATAAATCTTTCCTCCCTCAAATGTTTCTGTCAGGTATTTTGGTCACAGTAATGCAAAAGTAACTAAACAGTGGGCTTGGGTGCTTAGTATTATGATTCTTTGAGTTTCCCAGGATTCCTTCCAAGGCACTGCTAACAAAATCAGGGCAGGGGCTACTGGAGGTCAGGAAAGACATTCCGTAGATCCAGAGAGGTGTCAGTTGCCACAGGCTTCATCTTTAAAGTAGGTAGTGGCTCAGGCTGAGGCTTTCATGTTCCCACCACCCTGTACACTGCAAGAGAAGCCTGCCAGGCTACACGATGTCTTCCTGGAGTCTGCGCCACTGACCTTGTTCCAGATGAGGACAGGGGTTGGGATTCCGATGACTTCGCAGCTCAAGTACACCTTGGCACCCGTGATATTCCAGATGTTCTTGGGGGGCGTCACTATGGAAGGGCCTGAAAAAGAAGGCAGAATGCCAAATCCATCTTTTAGCAGCTCAACATTAGTCAGCATCGGAGGACGTGAATAAATAACTTTATGGGGACCTCCTCTCTGAGGATTATCAGAAGTGCATTTCAAAGACCAGACTGGCTTCTTCTTGCTGTCAGCATGCTATTTTACTCTTCTTCAGGAATGTAAGAATTGAAATAAGCAAACCAACAAGTACAACAACAAACACAATTAGGAAGAAAAATCTGTTAACAAAATTGTCTCCTTTCCCCAGCCAAGCTTAAATTGAGTTTTATTTTACCAGCTGTTTTATATTATCTTGGGTTTTTCTATTAACACAGTGATATTTTGGTTCCACAATGCTTAATGTTTTCCTTTCTTTGTTTACCAATATTTCTACAACTACTCCTTGGATCATAAAAAAAAAAATATCTAAGAGGCTTCCTGAAATGGGCCAAGCACCCAGGGACTTTGTCTATGATTATTAGAAGTAGAGATCAAGCAGGAATGAAGAGAAAAGTATGGTATGCTGGCTGCCCTGGAGGGTGGCAGGAGGTGCAGAAAAGGCATTGACAGGGTAGTGGGAAGGTCTTTGGTAAAGAAGGCAGATGATTAAAAACACTGACTGCCTGCTGTTAGGACCAAGTCTTCAAGGAGAAGGCAAGAGAAGGCAGGAGAAGGCTAGTTCCCAGGGTTCTCAGCATCTGAGTCCCTAGCAGGGGCCATTGGCAAATGGAGGGAACCCTTAAGGTTTCTTGAATGCAGTAAGCAGTTCTCAGACTAGCCAAGAAAGGCTGGATGACACCTCTTCATCCCCCAAGCTCTGGAGCCCAGACCTTAGCCTTTCTATCACAGCTCCCATCAGTAAGAAGGTCCCCACTGAGAATCAGCCCATGGTGGGCATTCTTTTTACTCTAAGGTCATATTACTTTATGTTCTTGGGGTTGGTAAACAACAGCCAGTGAGCCAAATTTGGCTTCCTAGTTTTATCTGTATGTACAAGTTGGGAATGGTCCTTCCATGTTAAAATTGTTGGGAAAAATTTAAAGGATAATATTTCATGGTCTGTAAAAACTCTAAGAAATTCTGTTTCAGTTTCCATCACTGTTACTGGAATAGCCACACCCACTTGTCTACAGAGTCTCTAGCTGCTTTTATGCCAGCACAGGAGGATTAAATGGTTGTATTTGAGATGCTGTGGCCTAAATATTCGTGGGTCTTTACAGAATCATTTGCTGATTCCTGCTTTAATCAATCGAAGGAAGACTGATGAGTAACTAAGAATCAGGGGGAAAAGCTCTCATCTTCAACCTTCACACTTTGGGGCCAACACAAGTGAATTCACTGGGTGATTTCTGGTTAGCCTGGAATCTTCTACTTCTGATGTCAGCATACTGAAAAAGAAAGTCCTCGCTTACTGATCTTTCCCTGAGAGGCTAGCTCCCCAACACTGGAGCAGGAAAGACTGGCACACCTACCTTCTAATTTAAAAAATTTTATTTGTATTATTATTTTTGAAATATATTTTAATTGAATTTTTGTGGACTTTATACTATACATCTTAATCATATTTATCTCCCTTTCCCTATCTGTACTACCCCCATATCCTGCGAACAGGACTTTACACATTTTGTCATATATGTTAAGGCCTATCAAGTTAAGTTTGTATACCCAGATATCCCGAGATGTGAGTTCACCTACTGAAGCCTGCCTGTTCAGCCTGTCCAGCATCACTCCCTTAAAGAAGATCAGCTCTTCCTCACTCAGCAGTGATCAGGTACCAATAATTCCTTGCCAAAGTTGTGGCTTCCTACCCATTTCCCCAGTTCTGTGCTGGTTTTTGTCTGACTTTGCATGGGTCTTGTGCATGCTGTCACCATTGCTGTAAGTTCCCATGAGCAAGGTTCCAGGAGCCTGTAAGTTCTGTTTCCGTATGGCCATACACTTCTCCTGGCTCTTACAATATTTCTACTCCCTTATTTGTATTATTTTAAGTTGAAATTGTAACTAATTTTTATGTGCTTTGTATATGTGTGTGCACATACATGTGTGCAGGTTGAGGACAACTTTTGGGAGTTGGTTCTCTCTGTCTGTGACGTGAGTCCAGGGATTGAACTCACAACCTCAGGCTTAGCAGCAAATACTGTTACCTACTGAACCATCTCATCAGTCCTATTTTTATTTTAATTTAATTTTATTGTGTGTGTGTGGGTTTTTTTTTTTTTTTTGTGCGTGCATCTGGTGTACGGGTTGTATATGGAGACCAGTGGTAAGACGGGTGTCTTTATTGCTTTCTACCTTCTTTTCTGAGCGAGGGTCTCACTGAACCTGGATCTCATGGATAGTCTAAACTTGCTGGTCAGTGAGCCCTAGGGATTTGTCTGTCTCTGTCCCTCTGGCACTAGGCTAGAGGTGCTAGAGCACTATGCCACTGCTCCTGGCTTTTACATGGATGCTGGGGATCTGAACTCAGGTCCTCATGAAGGCAAAAGACGCACTTTACTGACTTAGCCATCCTCTTAGTCTGCATATCTACTTTTTAGTGGAACAATGGCTACTTTGCTTTTACTAATTCTGAATGTCAGTTTTCAGCTACCAGTGGCCTTCAGAGAGACTTGGGACAGTGTACAGTGAAAGGGACAGAGAACTGGGTGCCTATGCTCCCACTGAGGAGCATACTATGCTGCTACAGAGCTAGACTTTTGGCCCTTCTGGATGTTTTGCCATGCTTCTCGAAAGAACAAGTTAATTATTGCTTCTGAACTTCAAATGCCACTGTCTTGGGTCTTCTAGCCTAGTCAAATATCTAACTACAAGGTTATCGTGTATCAAGAGCCTGGGAAAGGCACAACTTTCCCCTCTAGGCCTAGAAAGTTTTCTGGCATAATCAGCATTCAAAGGACATGGAGTCTCCCCTTTTGCAATAGCTATTTCCAGCACATACTAATGTCTTGAAACAGAAAGGAAATGACCCCAGTATGCAAGATTTTCCCACTCATCCCAAGGATTAGAAACTTATTTTAATCTCTTGGGATATTTCTATTTTTTTTTCTCTTTGAAAGAATGTACAAAACAATCAGAGTTTTGAAAGCTCTAAATATATTTTAAGCTTCCTTCCCTGTGAACATTGGGTCTGAGTAGGAAGAATATACCTTGGCTGGTGTGGCTTGGCTTTTCTGTGGCAAAAATGTGGTCGTGGGGAGCAGGGCTGGGCTGTGTTTATGTTTGTTTCTGGCCCTGTCTCAGACATTTCCTAGTCTGAAGGCACTCATACAGAACCCTGGGCCTCGCCCTCTCCCTGGCTTCCTTTGGGACCCCAAGTTTTGTACACCATACAACCGGATCTGGCTAGCCTTTGAACTCAGTTCTACCTCTCTTAGAGCCCCCTGCTGCTTTATCCTTCCCACACACAGGCTTGGCAGCCTGATGCAGACCTCAAAGGATCTTAGGGGACTGTTTGGGAAGAATACACCAGTGTAAAGAGATTCTGAGGGGCTTTGGGGGCAAAGCTGCTGCTTGCGTAGCAAAGCCCCTCAGGGAATGGTTCTACTGTGAGGATATGAGTGCCTGAGTTGGGAAAAAACTCCACTTGTATTAACTTGCCTCTGTCTTCCCAGAGTCTCTACGGGGAGCACCTGCCTCACTCAGGAGTGGGTAGGTGTTAGAAGGCACAGGGGGCAATGCCAGCCTGGTATTCTGTCAAGAGCCTTTATGATGTCATTTTTAAGCCGTTGTTTTTAGTATTTTTATTTTTGAGACAGGGTCTCCCTTATATAGCCCACGTTGGCCTGAAATTCGATATTCCTGTCCTAGCTATCTGTAGGCGCCACCATACCTGAGCTTAATTTTAATATGGTTCACTTTGGCAAGGTTTTGGGTTTTTTTTGGTTTTGGTTTTTCAGACATAGTTTCACTGTGTAGCCCTGGATGGCCTGGAATTCGCTGTACTAGCCTCCAACTCCATAGAGATCTGCTAGCCTCCCCAGTTCTGGAATTAAAGGTGTCTACTACCATGCCTGGCCACCTCAGCAAGTTTTTTCTTGGTCTGTGTTTTATGATTCTCATTAATAGATTTTAGCCCAATGCTCTGAAGATCCTTGTTCTTTTCTGCAATCTTTATACACAAGTTGTTTCCTATGTGTAGGGATCTCGTTTCCTCAATCACCTATTTATTATTTATTGATTTATTGATACAGGGTCTTCCTGTAGTCCCAGCTGTCTTGGAACTCACTATATAGACCAGGCTGGCCTTGAACTCACAGAGATCCACCTGCCTCTGCCTCCCAAGTTTTGGGATTAAAGGTGTGCACCACCATGCCCAACAGGTGTAGGTTTTTTATTAATCTTGAATTAATTTTTGCCTCTCTTATGACATATAGGTCAAGGTACCCCTCCTCCCTCCAAAGGCCATCTAATTGCTTCACCATCATGTTGAAAAGATGGTCTTTTTCCTACAGAATCATTAGTGATACCTTTGTGGTATGTCCATTTGAAGAACAGAAGACAGTTCTGAATTAGGTAGATAAGGGAGGAGGCCCAGACAGCAGAGGAGGCCCCAGACTAGATTCAGCTGTGTTCCAATTACTCTCACTTGTATCAAGATGGCCTACTTCCTGGTTCTTGTTCAAAGCTCGCCTTTTTGGTGTCCCCCAACCTCCAGAGAAATTTCTAATTTCCTACCCTTGCTCTATCCAATCAGGTTCCTGCTTTTACATGGGTGAACCAACCACGAGAATCCTTCCCTGTTCAGTTCAAAGAGGGAAAGGGAAGCCCAGTCCTGTCCCGCCTCCTACCCTATATAAAGACTCAGACTCTGCAGGGTAGTAGACAGAGCTCCAGCTCTGAACCCCTCCCCGTGCAGAGTCTGTCCTTCACTGTGTGGAATGTTACGTGTGCTTGCTTGTGCTTCAGTAAACTTTGGCTGTGTGCTGTGACTGCAAACCTCATCTTGTAATTGTTTACCTGGTGAAGAAAAGGACCAGGAACAGACCCTAGGTGTCTTCATATTGACCATGTATGCGTGCTTCTTTCTAGATTCTCTACTCTGTTCCATCAGCCTGCCTATCTATCCTTTTACTCATAACAATATTTTAGGAATTAATTATGCTAAAATTGAGGTACTAAAGAGAGGGTAGGTATATTATAGTATAGCTCTCTTATTATTCCAAGAAACAGAATATGCCCAGAGAAACGAGTTCTTTTTTATTTTTAAAAAATGTTTTATTTATTATTTTTATTTTATGTGTACTTGTGTATTGCCTGCATGTAGGTAAGTGCGCCAGTGTTGTGCAATGCCCGAGAGGACAGAAGAGGCTGCCAGATCCTCTGAACTGGAGTTATGGACAGTTGTTAGCTGCCATGTGGGTGCTGGGATTCGAACCTGGGTCTTCTGCAAGACAACCAGTGTTCCTAACTGCTGAACCATTTCTCTAGCCCCACGAGCTTTTTAAAAATTATTTTTAGTTTATGTCTGAGTGTTTTACTTGAATGTATGTAACTGCACATGTGCATGCATGCACAAGGATACCAGAAGAGGGTGTCAGCTCCCCTAGAACTGGAGTTAGGAGAAGGACAGGTGTTAGCTGCTATGTGGGTGCTGGGAATGAAACTCAGGTCCTCTGCAAGAGCAGCCAGTATCTTACTGCTGAGCTGTCTCTCCAACTCTGGAAACAAGAGTTCTTTGAAAAACATTTGGAACCAGGAATACTTTGAATAAGAGCTTCCATCAGCAAGTTCACCATTAGGACAAATCATGAAGTGAGCTCCACTTGAAATATATATAAAAACGTTAGTTGAGTGACTGAGTCCACATTTAGATTACTTCTAAAGAAATGATTTTGTGTACCCTACTACCAAGGCTATCTCTAGAATTCTACAAGTTCTACATACTCAAAATTGGTATCATTCTCTGACTCCTTGTTGTGTAACACTGACAAAACCTTGATTACTGCAAGGGGATAAAGACTGGACTCAGTAGCACAATGAAAAGTTTAACAAAGAATATCTAACTTGAAAAATGCTACCCTATAAAATGCCCTTCAGATTTGATATGTATTCTCTTGCAAAGGAAGCCCTATCAATGAATGATGGGATGATGAAGTGATGAATAAACTGTGGGGGCAGATTGTTCCCAACTTGACTTTGGTTGGAAGAATCCATAGTTAAAGGATTTTTCCTGTTCACTTTGTTCATAGACGATACCCATGATTATCTACCCTGTAGGCTCTGCCTAGTTCTTTGTGGCTTACCTGGTCTGGAAACTTCCTGGGAATAAGCAGAGGAAATAAAGAACCACAACCTACTCCCCACCCCTATCCTGGGGATTGAATTTAGGGTCTCATACACACTAGGAAAGCACCTTACCACCAGGCTGAATCCCCAGTCCTCTTTTTGACTTTTTATTTTGAGACAGGGTCTGATTAAGTTGCCCAGACTGTCCTCCACTCACTCTGCAGCCCAGGCAGTCTTTGAACTTGGGATCCTCCTGCCTCAACCTCCCTATAGTTCTGCACTACCAGGCTTAGGCAGAACAAGGATTAGAGAAACAAGAGGTGACAATGGTGATATGGTGAGAAGTGGGAGAAGGACTTGATGCTGATGCAGGGACACGGAGAGAACAAAGTGGAAAAGGTGTGGAGGACACTGCTGGCTGCTGTGTCGGTGTCAACGTGCCCCTCCCCTGGCCTGAAAGGCTAGCACTGCACATTCCACTGGAAAACAGCGTCACTGCCAACAGCCATCTCCTATCGTTGGTCTGTCCCACAGTTCAGTTCCAGAAGGTTCTGTTCTTTCTCAGCTCAATCACTCCACCGAGTAACTTCTCTTTCCACATTTCCTTCCAAGAAGGCCAAAGAAGACCCAGAATTTATTTGTTTCAATGGATAAAGAGATTTAAAAAGAAGAAAGGAAGGAAGAAAAAAATCATTAATTCATTCTGAGCTGATTTTTCTCATACTAACTGCTCAAGATTAGTTCTCAAGGACAGCTGATGAGTCATACTACCATCTACCATGTGTTTGGATTCACTTAAAAAAAAAAAACAACAACCCAGAATTTTTAAATGTATAGGGACAAACCCCAGGAAAAACCTATTTATTTATCCATAGAGTAGTTAGTCCTTGCTACTCTAAGGATTTCAGGCTCTTAAACATCTGTCTAGCAAACATCCTATCTATAGGATGTTTGACTGTCCACTGCCCCTCTGTCTCTCACTCACCCAGGCAACTCCAAAAAGGAGCCAAGTGGTTCACAGCACTGTCTAGTGTGAGAAAAACTCCACCCCAAGTCTTTCTGCATCCCAAACCCTTCTGTATTTTTCTATTATAGATCTCTATCTCTTAACCTGGTTATACCATTTTCCTCCCTTATGTTATAGAACTCAGTTGATTCTTTTTAAAAATATTTTATTTATTATTTTTATTTTATGTGCATGAGTGTATTGCCTGAATGTATGTGAGTGCACCTGTGTCGTGCAATGCCATGGAGGTCAAAAGAGGGCTTCAGATTCCTGTGGAACTGGAGTTAAGGGTGGTTCATAGCTGCCATGTGGGTGCTGGGAATTGAACCCGGCTCCTCTGCAACAGCAGTCAGTGCTCTTAACTGCTGAGCCATCTGAGAAATCAGTTTTTAATTTTATGTGTATGCGTGCATTGCCTGCATGTATGTATGTGCACCTGTGTCATGCAATGCCCATGGAGGTAAGAAGAAGGCATTGGATCCCCTGGACCTGGAGTTACAAACAGTTGCTAGCTGCTATGTGAAATGCTAGGAATCCAACCTGGGTCTTCTGCAGGAGCAGCCAGTGCTCTTAACTGCTGAGCCATCTCTCCAGTCCCTGAGAAATCATTTTTTCTCTTTCGGTCTTTTTGAGACAGGGTCTCCCTGTAGCCTCAGCTGGCCTGGAACTCACTATGTAGACCACGATGGCATTGAACTCACAGAGATCTGCCTGCCTCTGCCACCCAAGTGCTGGGACTACAGTCGTGCACCACCATGCCCGGCCATGAGAAATCATTTAAAAATTTTTATTTTATGTATATGAATGTTTGTTCACATGTGTTTATGTGCACCATGTATGTGCAGTGCCCACAGAGGCCAGAAGAGGGTATTGGATCCTTTTGGAGTTGGAGTTACTGGCAGTTGTCATCCACTATGTAGTTGCTGGGACCTGGATCTGGGTCCTCTGCAAGAGCAGCAAGTGCTCTTAAACGCTGAGCCATCCTACTCTAGTCTCAGGCATTTTTAAAAGCTGCTCTCCCCACATACTTCTTTACTAATGTCCTGTTGGGGTCAGAGTTCATTCCACATAGTTTAGCACATCACTGTTTCTAATGCTTTCTCTGACTGGACTCATGAAGATGCCTGGGTTCTGGTGGCGTCAGAACAGCCAGGAACAGTAAAATCAGATGTCCTTAATTATTCACTACAAGGAAGGAGAACCCAGGTGGTGTGCAATGTGTTAGCAACTTTAGAACCTCCTGATTAGACAAAAAGGGTTGAGCAGATCATCACTGCGGCAAAATGCACGAGTGTATCATCACCATGCTTCCCAGCCAGAATGGTGCCACAGCTACCTCTTAGTAGCTGGCTGGTTACTCGTCATGACTTTGATAATCTTCCACTTGACTTTCTGTTGCCATTAGCAATACTTTTTGGCTACTGCCCACCAACCAGCCAATTAGTATATATCATCAGAGATATAAGTTAATTTGAACATATATCACTCAAGGCAAATTCCACTGAGAAGGGCAGGTCTGTTGGGGAGGAAGGGTCATCAATCACCTCATATACAAAATAAAAGGTTTTGCATCATGGTGGGTAACAGTCTCACATTACACTGCTCACTGTATGTATAGTAACATGGCTAATAACACAGCTGAGTATAAGGACTTCTCCAAGTTAGGGTAAGTTTGCAAACTACACATCTTGAGTAGTTCATAGTGTATGAGCATTCATGCCAAATAAGGGGAAAGGAGGGCTAAAGGAAGATTTCATATGCCACACAGGGAGATTCAGAGTTCAGACAGCTTGGCACAAGTCCCTAGATTGAGATGAGATTCCGATAATACACTGAAGGGGAAAAGATGAAACAGAAGTACAAAATGGGAGAATAATACTAGGAAGGCCTGATGGCCAAGAGGGGAAGGGGATGAAACAAGTAGAAACTTCCTGATATTAAGCAGGGGAAGCAGCAACTGTACAGTTAATTAAAGAGCAGAGCCATCTGCCAAGGCAAGCCGCTTTGGGAACTTCCAGAGGAGGGGTGATGCAGAAGCTGAACATTGGTATGGGAATCTAGCAACAGTCTCAGGGTTCAGCTCAGGGCAGCAAAGGGAGGAGAAGGCAGTACCAAACCTTAAGCACAACAGGTCACCCACATTTAATTCCAAGTTTCAGTTTAAAGAAAAGTCACGTGGTTATAATGGCTACTACTAGTCATTTACTCTGTAGTGTGAATGAGGAACCAAGATTTTATAGTGAGAGGCCCTGCCAAGATGTTATCTGGTGGAAAAAGTGTGTGGAAATGCTTTTTTTTTTTTTCTAGAAATAATCTATTGGGGTGCGGAGGGGGAGGCTCAGCACATTTAAACTGTAAACAAAATGCTAGGGGTACACAATACCTAACGTGGAGCAGGCTCTCAGTATGTATTAGTATTAGCTGCTGTTTATGATTTCAGCACTGACAGTCCAGCACTTCTCTGAATGAAGAGTGATGTGACTCAAGTGGCATTTCATGAGGTGACATTGTGGGGATTAGGGGTTCTAAATAAGGCTATAACAATGGAAATGAAGAATAGGAGATGGGAACTTACTCAGGAAATAGCCAGGCATGGTGGCCCACGCCTTTAGTCCCAGCACTCGGGAGGCAGAGGCAGGAGGATCTCTGTGAGCTCTGTATAGTGAGATGATGTCTCAAAATAAATAAATAAATAAATAAATAAATAAATAAATAAATAAATAAAATGGAAAGAAAAGGGCCAAGGGAAAAATTTTGAAGGCACCATATGCAGAACAGAAGCAGGGTGTCAGTCTGAAACTGACATTTCATACATGTGTATTACTGTAAGTTTCTCATATGTACTCCCCCACTACCCTCCCTTGGCTCTACTGGATTTGGGCTCAGTTTGGATTTTCTGACAACAAGGAGGCATCAGTTAGAGGAGAAAACATTCAGAGAGGTCCCCAGTGGTGCCAAGGCAAATACTATCCAGCTCTCATTTTAGCCTGGGAAGGTCACAAGGGTTCCTTCTTAGGGAAGAGGTCATTCTTCATTCTTCCTCCCTGAAGGGAATTCCATCAGTTTGCCCACTCAGCCCACCCTCCCTAGTCTAGACCATGCAGAGCTTTGCCTTATATTTACATGGCTGGTCCATCTGAGTCCACACTATCCAATACAACAAACTGTGGTGACAGTATATCCAGACCTGGTAAATACATTTCCTGGCTGACTCCTGACAGTCTTTGAGTGTGTGAGACACCCCACTTTGGCTCCAGAATTTGATGCTGAGACTCTCCTTAGAGTATATTATAGTCTGTTTTTTCTCAAATGGACGGCACACACAGAGTATATTATAGTCTGTTTTTTCTCAAATGGACGGCACACACATATCTTTCTCCAGATTGCGAATCTTTAATAGTTTGAAAATGATTCCTTGGGTTTGAACCATGGAACAGGAACAGAAAATTGCTTCTTCCAATTTGTTGCTTATGAGCAGGCCACTTTGATGACTTCTTATTCTTCTTTTTCCCCTTTCTTGTATGGATGCAGCACAAGAAAACGTGGGGCATTTGACCCAGGATCTGAATGCAGGGTATGTTCCCTCAGCCTCCTGTGGAATGTCCTGGAAGGTTTGGTGCCCACCCCACAGATGATTCTGCCACATGTGGTCTTCGGTCTTCCTTGGAGGGGCCCTGCATTAAGTAAAACAAACCAGGCTCTGGTGCTTAACGCAGGAGCTCCCTGTCTGGTAGGTGTGTGGTAGATGAGTTAAAAACAGACCTGTGTTGCAATATTGCCAAAGGATGAGCTAATTTATTTGGCGCAGCTTCCATAAAGTCAGAGTCCCTAACTACCACCCCAGCATGTGACTAATGTCCATACAAGTTAAATCAGGCTGAGTTTTATTTGGTTTAAGCACATGGGAGAATTGACTTTACGATGTGTGCTTTTCTAAGGGGAAACTCCCTAGTTACCTGGGTGTCTCTTACTCTTATTAACATGGCCTTGGAAATCATGGGCCTGTCCTGTCTGGGCTATGACTCACCATAAATCCAAGGTGTTAAGATTTCTGGTCACTTTTTCCTATTCTGCAAGCATAGAATTGTGCAGGGGAAGTTTCCACAGGAGAGTATTAATAGCCAAACCATGCAGATGGTCCTTCCTGATTCTTAGATTCCCAGAAGGCTAGACAGTGAGTGCCCCCTCCCCCCAACTCTAGATCTCTGAGTCTATGCTCTTCTCTTCTCTGACATCCTCAGGTGTCCTGGGATCCTCTAAAAACCAAATCTGTAAAGATTTCCTGGTCCAGGAGTAGAACAGCTCTCTGACCTGGTGGCTTACCTAACTCAGAGTTTTGTTTTTATCTACCAACTCTGTACTGATCAACGAGGGCTGCAGGCTGGTTACAAACAGATGCCCTTAAACCCTCCTTTCTGGGGAGGTGGCTTTCAATCTCAGGAAGGTTAGACGTTATGCATAATGCCTGGAACATTTTGAAACACAAGAAGGCTGAGGTCTGAATTCCTAGGAATCCCAGGGAGCTAAGTATTCTGAATTTTTAGTAAGAGATGAAGCTCTCTGAGAACTGTCCAGCCCTGGGAAAGATCTACACTGTAGGAACCCTTGAGGGTCCTTTAGGGTGGGCTGACAGCTCTGGAAGCAGCCCTCAGAATGACAGCAGAGTGGAGTCTCAGTTTTCAAACAGGGACTCCTTCAGTCTCTGAAGGGCCTACGAGAAAAGTTTTAGCCACCTGCAAGATCTTTTTAAAAGTTGCTGCTGTTTCATCTTCTTCCTCCTCCTCCTCTTCCTCCTCCTCTTCTTTTTCTTCTATTATTTATTATTAATTATTATTATTATTTGTGTGTATATGAGTATATTGCCCTGCATGTATGTAAGTGCACCCATGTCATGCAATGCCTGCAGAGGTCAGAAGGCGTCAGATCCTCTGGAATTGGCGTTACCGACAGTAGTTGGCCACCCTGTGGGTGCTGGAAGTTGAACCCAGGTCTTTTGCAAGAGCACCTAGTACTCTAAACCACTGAGCCATCTCTCCAGCCCCAGCTCACAAGATCTTAACCAGTGGCTCCTAATTCAGTTGCACATTAGACTTTTAGGAGCACCTGGAACCTGGCATGGCTAAGCTGTACTCTGTTCTCATTGGTCTGGGTGTGGGGTTTAGCCCTGGCAAGTTTTAAAACCTCCCAAGGTAGAAGCAACAATTAAAACCTGGCTGCAGGGCAGGAAGTAGAGAAGAAGATAGGTGGGAAGTTGGAGGGAAAAGGGAAAGAACAGGCTTGGAGAAGTAATGGCCCTGGGTATTGCTGAGAGTTGGGAGGCACCAGGGATGGAGGTGAATGGGGACAGCCTAGTGATCTGGCCCTGGGTGAAGGGTCCGGAAACCTGATGGCCAATGCCAAGGCACTTTCAGGCTAGCCTATTTAACCACTTGGGGAAGAGTGGGCAGTGTCTTACTGCCTCACCTTTGTTAGAAGTGGTGAGCCGAGCTTTCTGAGTCTCAGCAGTTCTACTCCTGATCATTTTGCATGTTCATTACTTAGAATCATTGGTTTCCACGCTTACCCTACCTTCTGTCCTGATTCCGGCTCTAGATTCTAGGTACCAATGGGCTTCCTCCTTAGTGTGTGGGCCCCTGCTCATGGGCCCCTCCCTTTGCTCTTTCCTTGCCAGGTGGCCTGTTAGGACATCTTCTGGCTTTGAGAGGGCAAGATGTGATACAATGAAGAATCTATGTGTGAGAAAGTCCCCTTCAGGTTCCTGTGGGGCAGAGCGAGGCAGGCCTGCAGCTTGGCTGGCATTTGGCCTTTGCTCTGGGTGATGTTCTACCCTTCAGAACTCAGCCTCCTTCTCAGAACTTTCATGGTTACAACTACTTGGCAGACAATCCCAGACATGAATCAGCCATGCATAACTGAGCTACTGCTGTTCTCAGTGATTTTCTTTTCCAGCCTGTCCCCTCTGGTTATTTTCTCTATTCCTTTTATGATGTCCACAGACCCACAAGTTATTTGCCTCAAGTCACATCCTTTGTTTTCTATTCTTTGCCTAGTATTCTGGGATTTTCTCCCAGTTTCCTAATGGGATTTAGCATTTTGTTTCCCATGTTCTGTATTTTCTACTGTTGTCCCAAAGGCTTAACTTGAAAACAGAAAGTCTTGTTTCTTTTTTGTAGCTAACTCTTCTTGTGTGTGGGTGTTGGGTACTTATGAGGTATGCTACTGTGTGCTTGCTTTGTGTCACCGAGACCTCACTATGTGTTCTATCACAAGTAGAAGCCAATTTACTCCAAATTTATTCTGTAGCTCAGGCTGGACCTGAACCTGAAATCCTTCTGCATCAGCCTCCAGAGTAGCTGAGATTATAAGCTTGCACTACTAGGCCCAGATGGATGTTGCACTTTTACAAGGATTAGGGACAATTTACATGCCAAAGTATCCAAAAGGTCAGGTGGACTGGAGACCCCTCACAGACCATCCTTTTTCTCTGCAGGTTTTCTTGGGCAAACATTAGCTTTAACTTTGGGGATTTTATTCCTATTTTGTTTAAATAAAATAATTTCCCCATCAAACAGATGGGATTTCAGATAGAACTCTTTCTCAGAATAGCCATATAGAAAAGTAGGAAATTCCCTATTTTTTAAAAATTTATAAATTTATTTTTGTCTTTTTGAGACAGGGTCTCCCTGTAACCCAAGCTGTCCTGGATTCACCATGGAGACCAGGCTGGCCTCGGACTCACAGAGATCCGACTCTGTCTCCCAAGTGCTGGGCTTAAAGGCATGTGCCACCATGCCCAGCAATTTATACAGTTTTTAAATTAAAAAACATATTTTGTGGTCTTTTTGAGACAGGGTCTCCCTGTAGCCCCAGCTCGTCTGGATCTCACTATGTAGACGAGGCTGGCCTCAAACTCACAGAGACCCGCCTGCCTCTGCCTCCGGAGGACTGGTACTAAAGGTGTGTGCCATCGTGCCTGGCGAAACTCCTTCTTTATAAATATAGGAGATAAAAATGTCTTCAAAACCCTTGAAATTGGCCTTTCAGTTGTAGCTTCTGCTTCCCTTGGATACATTTTCAGGGAATCTTTTTAGCAAATGCGTGACTGTTTTAGAAATCTGGGGCTCAAAGACAATGAACAGATCCTTGAGCTTAATTATGCTGGCCGACTTTAAACAACAGCATCATGCTGATCACAAGCTTTTGTGCTGTGCACAAAGGCGAGCAGTGGAAAAGCAGTCCAGGCTGCTGTGGTCCATGGGAAAGGACTGTGGTCACTCAGCCTGTAAATCAGTGAACTGACACTTGAAGGAAATTCAAGAACAAGACCCTTGGGACACGTATGACGTTCGCTGATTTGTCTCTAAATTTCCACCCATATATCATGAAAGCTTGGCCTCCGTGCATGCCCGAGTTGGGATTCCTGGAGCTGGGAGAGTGAAGGCTAATCAGACTCATGGCATGCCCTAATGGCATGGCCCTAGATAAGTCTCTATTTTTTTTAAAACACTAAGCAGCATTCTAACCTATACAATGATCATGAGGTATAATCATTTTGAAACCAGTAGGAGTACTAGAGAGCCTCTCCCAAATGCATGTAACATGTTCAGAAGATGATTGAAAACAAGTCTTCCTGAAACACACTAACTGGAAGATGTAAAATGAACTAGAGACTCAATTTTAATTAGAGGATATAAAGAGAAAAATGTCATTGAATCCATACCAAGTTTAATATTCATCCATGTAGTTAGAGCAATAACTTCTACTACTGCTTAGGCTGAATTTATTCTTTAAGAGAAAATTCTTGGCTAGGCATGGTGGCATGTACCTTTAATCCTAGCACTTGGGAAGCAGAGACAGATGGATCTCTAAGTTCAAGGCCAGTCTACAGAGAAAGTTCCAGACCAGCCATGGTTACGCAGTGAAACCCTGTTAGGCGGGCAGGGAGTTGGGAAGATTCCTGTGGAAATGATGTAACAGTTGAGGAAGGGACATGATAATACCAGCTGTTATGGTTTGAGAATGAAATGTCCCTCACAGGCTCATGTTTTGAAGGCGTGGTCTCCAGGTGATGGTATATATTGGGAAGAGATGGAAACCTTAGGAAACAGAGCTTGGTTAAAGGAATAGTCTACTGGGAGTATGCCTTTGAAACTTATTTTGTCCTAGACCCCTTCCTAACTCCTACAGAACATGGGAGAAAAAACACTAAATCATTTTAGGAACTTAAAGCAAATCCAAGAACACTCAGCAAAGGATAAAAAACAAAGGATATGTTCTGGCCACCATGTGAATAGCTCTCCTTTGCTCCTTTTCGTATGATGCTCTGCCTCACCATGGCTCAGAAACGATGGAACCAGCTGACCATACGTGGAAGCCCTGAAACCATGAGCCAACATAAAATTTTCCTCCTTTAAATTGTGTCTCCTCAGGTATTCATCACAGCAATGAAAAGTCTGATTAACACACCAACTAAATGAATTTCAGTATCGTATGGCCTTAGGCAGGCAAAGGCATAGAGAGAATGAGTTCATTTAGGTGCACCATGAACTAATTGCTGTGCTGGATGATGCCAGGGGTAAGATGATGGCAGGGGTGGGGGGTGTTGGACTCCCACCAGAATTTATAATCCAAGTAGTATAGACAGACAAGTATACAAACAATTATAATACTGACAGATTATAAATGGTCTGTAATATACATAAATAATATTTGACTGTATATGCTTATAATCCCAGCACTCTAGAAGGCCAAGGCAGAAAGATCATCAGTTTGAGGCCAACCAGGGCTCAAAAATTCAAAAACTAGGGGATGGAGAGAAGGCTCAGCGGTTAGGAGCACTGGCTGATCTTCCAGAGGACCCAGGTTTAATTGGCAGTATTCATAGCAACTGTCTGTAACTCTAGTTCCAGGGAAATCTGATGCCCTTTTCTGGCCTCCACTGGCTTTGCATGACATTGGTGCACTTACATGCATATAGGCAAAACATTCATACATGTAAAATAAAAATAAAATAAAAACCCCCAAAACTAAATAAACAAAATTTTCTTATTGACTAGATCAGAAAAAAATTTATGGAAAGGACAGAGCTTTTATAAAAACATGTGCAACCCTTTACACATATATAATAAAAAACTTAAAAAGTTAAAGACGGTGGATGAAGGTAGGTGAGGAAATTCCAGGCAAGGGAGCAGCCTGTTCAAAGGTGTTAGTAAATGTACTTTTTTTTTTTTTTTCATTTGTTTTGTTTTTTTTCTGGAGCTGAGGACTGAACCCAGGGCCTTGTGCTTGCTAAGCAAGCACTCTACCACTGAGCTAAATCCCCAACCCCTAAGTGTACTGTTTTATATTGGCATTTGGTTTTTACAGTCCATTTTACAGTAGTTATATATCCATTGTTTCATTTAGATTTCCACAACAATTTTGTATCTAAACAAACCATTTATAGATGTAGAAAGTGAGTTTCAATGAGGCCACATGTCCTGTGTGAGCTCACAGAGATGACGAGTGGTTTGGCCAGGATATGAACCTAGTTTTCTAAGTTCCAAGAGAGAACATTCTCTATGCCACACGGTGCTTCACTGCATAGTCAAATATGGCCAAGATATTCTTCTGCCTTGCTGGGTTTTGTTGGAGGGCGAGATGTTTTGGCAAAGAAATGGAATGTTGAGAACTAGCGGCCAGAATAGATGGCAGAGTTTCAATGTCAAGCCAAGGAGCTGAGTTCTGTCCACAGGTTATCAATATGGAAAGGAAAACAAGAGAGCAAATGTATTAATGTCTTGGAGAAAGTCATGTAATTGCTGGACTCATTACCAGGATAACTGTTTTTCTATATTCCCTTTGGCCTGGGATATTTCACAAGTGCTAGCAGATTGGATCTGGGCAAGCAGTTTGGACTTGCATCTCCAAATAGGTGTGAATCATCCTCTCCCTATACTGGATGCTAGGCAGATGTTAACCCTACCAAATGGCCCGACTCCTACCTAGTACTTAGTACAAAGCAATCCAGAGAATCCAGCTCTTTTAAAATAGAATAGAAATATTTTCAGTTAATGTTTAATGTAAAAAGTCATTATTTGCAAATAGGCATTTTGTCTTACAAATCATTAAGAAGATGGTATGTGGGGCTGGAGAGACGGCTTGGCGGTTAAGAGCATGGACTGCTCTTGCAGAGGACCCGGGTTCGATTCCCAGGACCCACATGGCAGCTAACAACTGTCCGTACCTCCAGTTCCAGGGGATCAGACACCCTCTTCTGACCTCCACAGGCACTGCACGACATGGGTGCACTTACACACATGCAGACAATACACTCATAAAAGAATAAATAAAAGAATTTTAAAAATTAACAAAAAAGATGACATATGTGTAGAAATTACCTTCTATAGCTGAAATCCTATGAAACCTTTAAAACTCAGTGCTAACAGTCAGTAAACACTCTTTGGCCGAGAAATCCTTCTATTAGTGAAAACATCTCTTTGACATTAAATATGTGCTAGGATTGCACCTTCATCTTGACAAAAAGCGAGGGGGAAGCTGAATGAATACACTTACTAAACTATAATAGCAGAAAAAATAAGATCTGGCCCTGAGTGTCTTCCCAGCCTCCTTTCTTGTACCTCCTTCCTGAACTCAGATCCAGCCACAATGAACTTAATGTGCTTTCTCAAATGCATCCTGCTCTCCCTGGCCCCTGGATTTTGTACATGCCAACCCTTTTTTCTAGAACATTCTCACCACTTCCCACTGTCCCTCATCTAGGTTAATTCTTACATATTCTTTCAGTCTCACCATAATTAGGCTTTTGTTTGCCACATCCTTGACTTTTCTTTATCTCCCTTGCTGTGCTCATTTCTCCCTCATTCCTGTGCTCCCCACATCACCAACCCTGTTTAGAACCAGGACCTCCTTCTTGTTTCCCATGCCTTTCCACAGTCTGTCTAACCCATCAGATTGTAGGCTCAATGCTGGTAAAACTCAAACAATTTATTCTCTCTAGTTCTTTACTGAGTCTCAGTGACTGAGTGGATGATCAATAAACTGCTAAGAGGCAGAATGAAACAAAAGCTCTGTATTTTCACATGAAGGTCTGAACAGCAAGAGTCTATGAGCCACTCCAAAAAGTAGGCTTTCCTTACTGTTACTTATTAAAAATGACTTTGTACTCTGGATAATTCAAGACAAGGTAGCTAACATCTATGCTATTTCTCCAGTTTCTCCACTGGCATATTTTAGCACTTGGGAAAGATTCAAGAACAGAGATTTTGATTAATTGTGACCTACTTACGAACAGGTAGGTACAATAGGTGAATGTTTGGACTTGCCCTTCCGAGGCTCCTGACTTAGCTCCCAAGGAGAGACCTAAAATAGCTAGAGTTGCTGAGTCTATATTTTTACACTTATACTAACATAGGCCAGCTGTTAAAAATATACTTTAAAAAAGTAGCAATCCCATTTAAAACTTTAGAAAAAATCCAGGAAACAACAGATAAAGACATGCTCTGTAGCAAAATTCTCCTTTATTAATCAATTTGTAAGATTTAAAAATTGGGGGCTAGAGAGGTGGCTCAGTGGTTAGGAACACTGGCTGCTCTTACAGAGGACCAGGGTTTGGTTCCCAGCACCCACACAGTAGCTAACAACTGTCTATTACTCCAGTTCCAGGGGATCTGATGCCCTTTTCTGGCTCCTGTGGGCACTGTGCAACACAGGTACACTTACATGCAAGCAAAACATCATACACATAAAATAAAAATATCAATTACTAAGCCAGGCATGGTGGCACATGCCTTTAATCTCAGCCCTTGGGAGGCAGAGGCAGGCAGATCTTTGTAAGTTCAAGTCCAGCCTGGTCTACATAGGGAGTTCTAGGCGAGCTGGGGCTACAGGGAGACCCTGCCTCAAAAAGACCAAAGAAAAAAGAAAAAAAAAAAGATAACATAACTGGCTAGGTCAAGGTATACAAAGATGTTAACAACATAGGAGGTTTTAAGTAAAGATCATTCATTTAAGTTGATCATCCATTTAAGCAACTTTGAAGTTGCTTCCAATACAGAAGAAGAGTTGTTGATGTAGTGCAGAGGGAAAGCTTTCCGTCAGGAGAAGGACCTTGTTAGGGAGTTAGGTGACAAGAGAAAGTAGAGATTCTTCTCTTGTGGGAAACAATTTCTTCCCTGTTTATACTTTCAGGTTTTATTTTTCTTTTTTACAGAGATGGGTCTTTTGCACGCACTTTATCACTGTGCTACCCCCGAGTCCTACTTTCACATTCTTAAATTACCATAAAGTCAATGAACTTTAGACTTAGATAGGTCCTAAGTTCAATACTGTCTAAACCTTCATTTTACAGATGAAGCCTGAAGGTTTACACATTTGCCTGAGCTCATTCTCAGATAATGGCAGAAAAGGAACTAATGTACTATGTGAATTCATCCCCTTGCATTTGATTAATAACACAGCAAGATAATCAACTGTTCCCATTCAGCTGGCCACCATCTAAATGGTGCAGAACTGGAAGATTTGAAGGTGCTGAGAAACACCATTAAGCATCTGCAGCTATGTTTCCTTGGCAGACAGTTTAATTATGGGAATATTTCCAGTTCGTATGAATGAAACATGAACAAATAAGATAACTGTGGTTCTCAGCAAGTAATTCCCCCAACTCCCTTGAGTTTTGAACTGGAAAAGTGCAGCTTGCTCTGGAATTTGGGAGCATCACACTACTGGGTAGAACTCCCCATGTGACCTCAGCCCACGCTTCTGGGCTTCTCATAGTCCCATTCCCAGGTTCTGGCTCGCCCACAGCCTGTCTGAGACTGAAAAGCAAAGAAAAAAAATTCCCTAAACACATACTAAGCAAAATCTATCTTCCTGTGTTCTCTGCCAAGAGAGTTGGAACCCAAGCAATGAGTTCAAGGACTCTGGTTCATCTGGCAAGACAAATAAACTCAATCTATGGAGGTTAAGAGGCCAATCTAGGAAGCAAACAAGAACTTGGTTTTGGAAAGGGACTCTTGAGAAAACATAGTCACTTTCCTCATCTCTGTGACCAAAATACTGGCAAGAACAACTAAAAGGAGAAAAGATTTATTTTGGGCCACAGTTCAGCCCATGTATTCAGGCAGATCACTATGTTGGTGGGAGCATATGGTCAAGATTTCTTGGTAAACAGGAAATAGAGAAAAAGGCATAAAGGAAGGGGCTAGCTCAAGATAGCATCTCAATAAGCTACTTCCTCCAAAGACTGCATTTGCTTTTACCAATTTCTAGTAATGTCATCATATTAGAAAACTATCAAAGGACTAATCCACAAACACAGCTTTACTTATCTCCTACGTATGTCTTAATCCAATAAAGGTGACCATTCAGACAGATCATCAGGTCATTACTGGGTTAACTCCATGATGATGGGAAGATTCACTTTTTTTTTTTTTTTGAGACAGGGGTTCCTCGTAACCCCAGCTGGCCTGCTGAACTTACTGTGTAGACCAGGCTGGCCTCAAACTCAGAGATCCACCTGCCTCTGCCTCCCAAGTCCTGTGTAAAGGTGTGCGCAAGAAAGCTTGGCAGAAGATTCACTCTTCATGGTGGTGAACTGGTCGGGCAGATCAAGACATCAGCCTCCTCCCCAACTGAGAATAGAGTTGGGTTCTGAGCCAGCTCCCCACAGAGTTGGAGGGAAAGCCTGAGGGAACTGTTTAGCAAATGAAGGTCTGACTGGAAAAAAGCACTTCTAGAACCTCTCCTTTCATTCCAAGGTCAAAGCCACTTCCTCTTCAGTATCACTCTTCTCTGGCCGACTCCTTGCCTCAGGAAATCTCTGACATCGCTTTCAATGACTTTCTTCCTTCCTGTGTGTGTGCTTAACTGTAACTTGACAAATTGTAGCTGCATATATTTAAGGAATAAAAGTGATATTATTATGATTTATAAATATACTCAAGTCAAGAAAATTAACATGTCCATAACCTCAAATACTTGTATTTTTGTGGTGGGAACATTTGAAAATCAGTCTCTTTGCAATGGTGAAATGGATAATGCATTATTATTTATTTACTACAATTACCATGTTGCATAATATACTCAGGGTACAAAGACTCCTGTTTAATTGAAGCTTTGTACCATTGACCAGCATCATCCTGCTGTGCAGCTCTTCCACTCCAGTCACTAGGAACCACTATTCTTTACTCTTTGCTTCTTTGATTTCCATTGTTTTAGGGCCCACTGGTAACTGAGAATATGCTGCATTTGTTTCTCTGTGCTTGGCTTATTTCACTCAGCACAGAAGTCTCCAATCCTATCCATGTTGTTACAAATAGTAACATTTCTTTCCCTTTAAAGGCTGAATACTATTCTCTTGTGCATATATACCACATTTATCTATCCATTCCTGATGGAAACTAAGATTGATACCACAATTTGGTTTTTGTGAATAGCCCTGCAATTAACATAAGAGTGCTCACAATCTTCTGACATACAGATTTTAAATTTGGGGGTGTAAATACTGAGAAGGGGGGATGTTAAATCCCTTCCTGATTTCTGTCTCTGATCCAAAGACTTGGCTCCCAGATGGTCTCAGTATTAGAAGGCTAGTTGTTCCCCTGGCTTCCCACCTACCATTTCCTCAGTCCTTCCACTGACCACAGATGTGTGTTGTATTCACACTTAACACACTCTTTGCTCCTCAGTATCACTATACCATCTGCCCAAGTCCTAGTCATCCATTCTGCCATGTCTGTTCCCCATCCTCTTAATCAAGTGACTCTCTTTTTAGGTGGAATCTATTTCTGTTTCCCTTGACTGTGAGTTCAAGGGGAACTAGTGACTTATTCAAGTGACTTGCTTGAACAGAATGTGTGGGAGTGATGGTGCGTGACTTCTGAGAGCAGGTCATAAAAGGTACCATAGCTTCCTTCTTGCTTTGTTTAGGATCATGTGCTCTGGGAGAAGTTGACAGTCAGGCTGGTAGGATTCTTAGGCAGCACGATGAGAAGGAGGAACTAAGTCCTTATGACAATGCCATGCCAGTGAGCCACAATGAAGCAGACTGAAGTCCTGGCTAATAGCGTGTGTGTGTGTGGTGTATGTACATGTTCATGTGGATGTGTGCATGTGTACATGAAGGTACACACATGTGTGTGTACAGGTGCATATATATGTGTGTATGTGAATATGTATATGTAGTCCAGAGGTTGACATTAGGTGTCTTCCTTGATGACTTTCCACCTTATTTTTGAGGTAGGGTCTCTCACTGAATCTAGGATTCACTGATTGGCTAGAATGGCTGCTAAGGTGCTTCAGAGAGTCATCTGTCTCCACTCCGCCCCACCTTCTAGCTCTGGGTTACAGACCCTGGCTGTACTGCTTACTTTTGTATGGGTACTGTGGATCTGAAGTCAGGTCCTCAAGTTTGTGTGGCTGGTATCGTACTGGGTGAGCCATCTCCCTGGCCCCCCAGGCTGACATTTTGACTGCCACCTCATGAGACACCCCAAGTCAGAACTGTGAAGTTAAACAATTCCAACATTTATGGCCCTCAGGGGAAAAAAGTCTGCAATAATAAATATTTGTTGTTTTAGGCTGCTAAATTTTGAACTAATTTATTATGTAGCACTGAATAACAAATACATCTTTGAACTTTCTCTACCAACAGCTGGAGCTCTCCTTTAATTATAATCTCTTTTGGAAGAATGAGTACTTTTTTTAAATTTTTGATCATAAAGTTCTTCCCCTAAGGGCTACCATAAAATCATGAGCAAAAGCAAAGCAAAGCATCCATGTCACACATTAATACAAGATCCCAACAGATGGATGCTATTAGTTTGGGACCATTATGACTTGGCTCCAAGGAGTTGTATGCAATGATGATAATATATATTTTTAAGGCTGTTTTTTATTTTAGTGTGTTTATACCTGTCATCCCACAATCCTCTATGTTACCTAACTACTTATATTAAAAAGAACTAAGCCAGGAGTGGTGGCACATGCCTTTAATCCTAGCCTTTAGTCCTAGCACTCAGGAGGCAGAGACAGGCAGATCTCTGTGAGTTCAAGGCCAACCGGTCTACATAGCGAGTTCCAGGCCAGCTGCAGCTACAGGGAGAGCCTGTCTCAAAAAGACCAATATAATAATAATAATAGTAAAAGTAAAAAATAAAAAGAACTGAAATTCTGGGCAGGGTGGCAACGCCTTTTATCTGAGTACTCTGGAGGCAGAGATAGAGACCAGCCTGGTCTACATAGTGAGTGCCAGGCCAGCTGGGGTTACAGGAAGACACTGTCCTCAAAAAACAAAACAAAACAAAACAAACAAAATACCTAAAACATAGTCTCCAGGATCTCTAAAGCATAAACCTTCACTGTGAGCAACTGTGACCTTAAATAGCCCATAGAAAAATACAAGGGACCATTTTCTTGTTAGTATTTTATTTATACTTTAAATAGTGAGATTTAATCTGTTACAGTATAACATAGAAGAGTCTGGAAGACATGATGCCACGGGAAAGAATCCAGTTAATAGAAGGGCAAATGCTGTACAATTCTACAAATCCAAGGCATCTAAAGGAATCAAACTCACAGATTCGGAAAATAGACTAGTTACCACCAGTGACTGGGATAATAGGGAGATGGGGTGTCGCTGTTCAGTGCGGATGGAGTTCTAGTCAAGCAAGATGAAAAACGCTCTAGAGACCCAACAACATTCACATGGTTAATGATATTGCACTGTACCCTCAAAACTGTGTTAAAACAGACTTCATGTTATGTGCCTTTTATTGCACTAAAAAGAGTGCTATCAGAATGACCTCTTTCTAAGATTCAAAGCAGAGATTCCATCACCTATCACTTCTCCAATAGATCTCTGAGGCCTGTATCATCTCAAAATCCCCTAAAAAGGAAAATTTTAAACTTTTAAAATTTAATTTAAAAAAACCCCAAGAATATTGCTCTGTTCCTCCTGGAAGACTGGCAGGGTGGAGAAGATGTCAGATGTCATACAAATCCAACAGAAGGAAAGATGCCCTCAGCTCCAAGAAGTTTTTGAATCACTGGTCTGGAGGTAAGTTGAAGTTTCAAATAAGTAAACTTAAAAAGACCATCTGAGCATTTGCAAAGCTGAACCAAAAAGGATTGATGTCGCCAGTTTTCTTATCTAGTTGCTCCTACAGTGAAGATGTGTAGGTTCAGCAACCAAGGGAACAGGGCCAATCAGAAGCCAGCAAGACTGAGGGAAGCTATGAGTTAATGCACAGACAATAGGGGACTCATGATAGACAGGTAAGGGCAGAGGAGAACTGACATTCTTCCTATTCCACAGCACAGAGCTGGGAAAGAACATACGAATGGCGAGCTCACACTATATCATTTCCCGCAGAAAGGAAAGAAGCATCACAAGATGGGAAAGGGCACACAAAAGGCTGTTTTCACAGCGCATGCCTTTAATCATAGTGCCATGCAGTAAGACTGGAGTCCCTGAAGGCCCCAAGGGAAATAAGAGAAAACTTCGGGTAAGGACAAGGAAAAAGAGACAAATTCTGTCTAAATTAAGAACATATACTAATGCCCTCAGAATGCCATATCAGGCATTTTCTTCAGTCATTAAAAAATTATTTTTATTTATTATTTTTATTTTATGTGCATGAGTGTATTGCCTGCATGTATGTAAGTGCACTCATGTTGTACAAAGCCTGCGGAGGTCAGAAGAGGGTGTTGGATCCCCTGGAACTGGAGTTACAGATGGTTCCTAGCCTCCATATGGATGCTGGCAATCGAACCCAGGTCCTCTGCAAAAGCAGCCAGTGCTCTTAACTCCTTAGCCATCTCTCCAGCCCCTTCAGCCATTTCTTAACTTGATAGTTCTTTTGCACTAAAAGCTAATGCTGTGGTGCTTATAGCAACCACTTTGGCGCTCTTCTGAAGAACTAGAGAGGAATGGTACAGAAGCCTTTCAGGCCAAGACTAGATAAAAATGCTCTGGGCCCCTTGCCCAGATGAATGGGGCTGAAGTTAGGTCAGCTCTGCCCACTTCCATTCCTAGGCATCCCTGAGTATATTCAGAAGTCAGGAGAAGGGAGACTTTGTGTCCTCTCTTTATATTGCTTCAAGGCAGAATGTCATCAAGACACCTGACATTCAAATTGTCTAGGAAGTCAACTGCCCATTCCAGGCCTATAGCCCTTTGTGAGGCTGGAAGGCACACACAGAAGAATAAAGACAACCAATAAAAAGAGAAAGTGAGGCAGAGCCACATATCAGCCCACAGTGAGAACATCCAGTCACAGTTGGTGACTGGCTCTCAATGTCTTGGGGTTTGCATTCCCAGACTCAACCAACTGCAGATAGAAAATATTTGGGAGAAAAAAAGGTGTTGTGGGGGATATAGTTCAGTGTAGAATGCCTGTCTAGCTTGTGCAAAACTCTGGGTTCAAGTCCCAGTACTACCAAAAAAAATTGTGTTTTTGGCCTGGGAATTTAGTGCTGCCTGAGCATGTGAGAGGTACTATGTTTGAAGCTCAGCATCTCAAAAAAATATTTTGTCTGAATATGTATAGACTTCTTGTTTTGATTTGTTTTTGGAGACAAGGTCTTTCTATGTAGCCCTGGTTAGACTGAAACTAGATAATGTAGACTAGGCTGATCTTGAACTTGCAGTGATCCTCCTGCTTCTGCCTCCTGAGTGCTGGGGTTCCCCAAACCATACAGCATGTCAGCTGTTTGCACAGCATTTAGAGCATATTAGATGTTAGGTACGTACAGACAACTTAAAGTATGCTCAAGGGTGTGTGAGGTTGTATGCAAGTACTATCATTTTATGTAAGCACATATATTTTATATATGTGGTTTTAGCATTCTAATCCCTGTGGTGCTGAGGGACATTTGTACTGAGATTTCTCTCTTTCTAGGCTATTCATGGTCCTTCATAGCAAAACAAAATTGGAAGACCCTCAGTAGGAGGATTTGGACACCAATTCTTAATAGCTTCTCTATGGGGAACTTCGGCAAATTTTACCAGAGTATATTTTCTCTCTCAAAATGCTGACTGGACTTATTGTATAATTTCTTAAGAAAGTAATTTCAACCAGGCATGGTGGCGCACGCCTTTAATCTCAGCACTCGGGAGAGAGAGATGCAGGATCTCTGAGTTCAAGGCCAGCCTGGTCTACATACTGAGTTCAGGCCAGCTGGGGCTACAGGGAGACTCTGTCTCAAAAAAATACCAAAAAAAAAAAAAAAAGATAATTTCAAGGCAGGGGAGAGGGCTCAGTGAATAAAGTGCTTGCTGTGCAAGCATGAGGACTTAAGTTCGGATTCCCAACATCTACTTAAAAGGCCAGGCATAGAGCTGTGTGCCTATAATCCCAGTACTGGGGAGGTGGAGACAGGAGAATCCTGGGTGCTCACTGGTCAGCTAGCCTAGCCAAATGGGGAGCTGCAGGTTCAGTGAGAGATGTTGTTTCAACAAGCAAGGTGCTTAGCAATAGGGAAGGACACTTGACATCAATGTCCACCTTTGCAAGTGTGCATCTGTGTGCATATATACGTGCATGCAAACATACACACACAGTGTAATTTCATAAAGAGAAGGCTGGCTTGACTAAAAACAAAATCCAAAGAAGTACTCATCTTACGTTTGATGAAACTTTCTATCACTGCCTTCCCAACTACCCAACCAAAAAAATCAAACCAAACCAAAACAATAAGAAAAAAGATTTTCTACTACTGTAACACAGATTCTGTTTATCTGTATATTTCCATTATGGTTATCAAATTGAGAAAAGCACATTTCTCGCTGAAGATCACATTTAGCAAATCTCTTTGGGGACAGAAATAAGTGAAGGCCATTAAAAATACTAATTTTCAAGAGAAGTCTGTTCTAAATCATTCCTGTACATTTTCCTCTGGCTAAATGAGGTGGGTGCCCTAGACAGAGATGGAATACTCCCAAATGCAGGCTGAACCATAACTGGTTTTCAAATCAACATTTAAAATACAAAAACTTAAGAAAACCTCCATTTTCTGTATAGACTGTCTAAGCCAGCTCACCAAGTAGGGGAAGGGGCGCTGGACACAGGAACCTGCATATTTTTCTGATTAAGACTGATTGTGGCTAGGGGGTATAGTAAAGTGCTTGCCTAACATGCATGAGGCCCTTGGGCTAAGTCCCCTAGCAGGAGGGGAAAAAAAAGATTAATGCTGACAACCAAATGTGATCAATCTTGTGCATTAATGTTAAAAGACACAAACACATTTATTTCAATAAAGCTGCTAATTAAAGAGGCCAGTTCAAGTCAAATTTGTGTCTGTAAATGCCCTTTGGTGTAGGTATATGAGTATGTGAAATCAGGTGAGGAATAGTAAGGGCAGATTGCAGAAAGTGGAGGGGGTCTAAATATGATCAAAATAAGTTGTATGGGTTGGAGACATGGCTCAGCGTTTAAGAGCACTGACTGCTGTTGAAGAAGACCCGGGTTTGATTTCCTGCACCCACATGGTGGCTAACAACCATCCATAACTCCAGTTCCAGGGGATCCGACACCCTCTTCTGACCTCCACAGGCATAGCACAATATGGGTGCACCTACCTACACGCAGGCAATATACTCATACACATAAATAATAAATAACAAAACACACTGTATGAAATTCTCAAAAATTCAATAAAAGAATTTAAAAAATATTTTATTATTTATTATTTTATGTGTATGCATGTATTGCCTGCTTGTAGGTATGTGCACCCATGTCGTGCAATGCCCATGGAGGACAGAAGAGGCCATTGGATCCCCTGGAACTGGAGTTTCAAACAGTTGTTAGTTGCCATGTGGGTGTGGGATTCGAACCCGGGTCTTCTGCAAGAACATCCAGTGTTCTTAACCGCTGAGCCATCTCTCCAGCCCCCAATAAAAGAATTTTAAAAAGAGGACAGTTCAGTTGAAGATGGGTTTTCCTACCCGTGCTCACTGTACAGAGCTTGCTGTCTCCATCTTCTGCTCTGAACACATCTGGCTCCAGACATTAGTAAAACCTTAAGGGCCCATGTGCTTGTGGCTGTGGCTAAGCCTGGCTGGAGGAAGTGGGTGAATCACTATATAGTACAAGTATATTTTGTCTCAAAATGATAGCTAACCCTCTAGGTCTTAAAACAGAAGCAGTGCCTTCACTATTTGGGGGTATGAAATGCTATCTTGGTATTTGCAAATGCTCCTTTGGCTACAGCCTCTGGAAAGTCCATTCTGGCACAACATTCCATTCCTTGCTATCATGGAGGATCCATCCCATCCCATCCCATCCCATCCCATCCCATCCCATCCCATCCCATCCCAAAGTGTTCCAAATGTGTAAGGAGAGCAAGCTCTGGAAGGACAGGCTTCACACTCAGTGTGCCTGTTGACTTCCATCTCTGTTGACAAAGGTTTGCTTTTACCCTGACACTGTAGTTCGATCACTTAGGCTAAGACTAAACAACCCTGGCTTCTTGACACTGGCCATACTGCTCAACATACAAGGGAAGCTGGACTCTATTTTTCTCTGGGTGGTTGCTATGTAGGTAGGGGTTCTCTAATAGCACATGCTGAGCCCTAAGGTCTCTGGCCCATAATCTCTGTGCTCAGCTCACTAGACCGGCTGGGCTTGGTCACTCTATAGAAGGTCTCGGGGAGTCACACTGGTTCTGAGGTGGCATGCCAAATTGTGGAGGAGGGAGGCAGACCCATAATGACTTTCAAAACTTTGATTATCGAGGTTTGTACTGAATAGTTTTTTCTTCTTTTTCATTAGTGTTCTGTTTACCTCTTTGTAAGATACATCTCTAATCCAGAGCAAAACCATTTTATTGTTCTTGCCTCTGCTGCAGTTTAAATATGGATTTTTCCCCCTTCAAAATTCATGTTGAAATTTAATCCCCACTATAAGCTAAGTGGAATGAGTGAGATGGGACTTTTATGAGGTGATGAGGGTTCTGTCCCCGTGAATGGACTAATCCCTTCATGCCCTATGGATTACTGTGTTAATAGGTTATCTTAAGTGGGTCAGTAATAAAAGCTGGTGTGGCTAGATCTCTGTATCTATCTCTCTGTGATGCCTGGTGCTTGGTCAGCAAGAAGGTGAACAACAAATGTAGTCCCTTGACCTTGGTCCAGAACCATGAGTGAAAATAGATCTTTTTCTTCGTTACTTACCCAGTTTGTGGTGGTGTGCTTTTAGAAACAGAAAATAGACCAGGCATGGTAGCACAGACCTTTTAATGCCAGCAATTGGGAGACAGAAGCAGGTGAATCTCTGGGAAACTGGGGGCAGCCCATTTGGCATCTGGGTTCTGCTTCTCATTCAGGCAAGCCTGACTGAATTCGAGTCCTGCTTTGCTCCCTTGTACAGAACACTCAAATTTCCCTGCCAGCCTGTCTCCAGGGACTAAAGTCACTCTTGCCCAACCCCAGCATCCCTCTTGCTTGCTTGCGCATGCACACACACATCAGAGAGACAGCTCAGCAGTTAAGAGCAGTGACTACTCTTGCAGAGGACCTGGGTTCAGTTCCCAGCACCAACATTGTGGCTAGCCACCATCTATAGTTCCTGTTCCTGGGCATTAAATGCCCTCTTCTGACCTCTGTGGGCATTGCATGCATGTGGTGTACTTACAAACATGCAGATAAAACACATATACATGAAATAAAAATATTAAGAATAAAAAACAAGTCTGTCTTTCTCATCCCCCCCTTCCCATCCTCTCATTCAGAGAGGTCTCACTAGTAGCCCAGGCTTGCTTTGAAATGAAGCTCTGCCTGCCTCAACCTCTCAAGTGCTGAGATTCCGGACAGGTATGTGGTACACTACCCTAGATTCTGAGCTCTCTTTAAACACCTTTTCAGGAAGCTTTCTCCTTTTTCAAATCTTTCAACTGAAAGAAAAAAGAATATAACTTTCAAAGAAAGAAAAAACTGAATGAAACCTACTCACCAGCACCCAAATACAATCATGCTTCAAAAATTTAAATTATACCTAATTTGGTATAATGTATATTAAAACAATAGAGCATTATCTGCTTTAAACATTCTAGGCATCCTGAGGGTAAAGTCATGTTTTGTATGAGAGATATTAAATCTGGTTGGAATGTAACAAGAGACAATATTCTATAGGGAAAGCTGCTGCTGATTGGACCCTTGACTAATCACATTTCAAAGCCTAGAGCTTTGCTAACGGGCATCTTCCTTTAAAAATAAGCAATCCTATTATTCAGAGCCTTCTCTGCATACCATGGCTTTGAAGGAATTTGAGAGTTTGCAAATTCAAAGTTGAAAATTAAACACCCATGGATAAGACTTGAATCCATTTATCTACGGTCAGATGAATATGACTTTGAAGAGTCCGTCCTCATTAAAATCATTAGGATGTAATCTTTGATTTGGTCTGAGGCTGCTTAACTGACCTCCTGCCCAGCAAAGGAAACCCATTTTCTAATACAAACTCTATCTTGAAAGGACTCAGAAGACACCACAGAAAAACAGCATCTCAAGTTCATTTCTTTTTCAAGAACATTTCACTGGTTTCTTAATCAGTGTTATTTTTATTTTGCCTGGTTTAGGATACTTCCTCCTCCTCCTCCTCCTCCTCCTCCTTTTATTGCTGGGAAGACACCTTTCTCCCTTTCAACACTTTTGGTAATTTCCTCATTCTTCCTTCTCAATGTGTAGAGACTGACTTCATTTGATTGACTCACTTTCTTTCCTTTCTATCTCCAAACAGGTGATGGAATGACACAACAAATGAAGGTCAGCTGCTTGCTGCTCCTGAGAGATTTTTGGATTTTCACACACTCCCGGAAGCTTTATGTGGGTGACTGATGGCTGAGTTCCTATCAACTGACGATGATATTCCATGATACACAAAGATACTCATCGGGATGCTGGGGGATGGGGTGGTGGGTCAACTGCACATCCCATCTCCTACATATAATAATAAACGATCCTTACTGGTCTGTGATCTCATCTGATCTTTAACGTCTTGGAATATTGAAACTTTTGGGGAGTGGGGGTGGGGCTGGTGCGGGTGGGTGCAGCACGTAACACACATGACACAATCCATGTTCTGTCAGTGTGTGTGCTCAATAAACTCGTTGGCTCAACTTGGCTCAGAGGACTCTAAAAGGTGTGTGTGTCTGTCTGTGTGTGTTTGTGTGTGTTGTGTTAGTTAGTGAAAGAGCAAAAGGCCGCTCTACCTACCCCACTCCCTGACTTCAAGGCCTTCCTTTTTAGACAGAAGTACAGATGGTAAAGGCACTATGCTCTTACCATGCATGCATAGCTATGTTCAACCCTTGGGGTGCCTAACAACACTTTTTTTCCTTCCTTTCTTTCTTTCTTTCTTTCTTTCGTTCTTTCTTTCTTGCTTTCTTTCTAACAATATGGCCACAGTATCGGATGCCACAACCTTAAAAGGA
>NW_008338715.1:9059646-9070142 GCF_000622305.1 Nannospalax galili | reverse complement strand
GCAAAGGAAACCCATTTTCTAATACAAACTCTATCTTGAAAGGACTCAGAAGACACCACAGAAAAACAGCATCTCAAGTTCATTTCTTTTTCAAGAACATTTCACTGGTTTCTTAATCAGTGTTATTTTTATTTTGCCTGGTTTAGGATACTTCCTCCTCCTCCTCCTCCTCCTCCTCCTCCTCCTCCTCCCCCTCCCCCACTAGAATGCATTAAAATAAATCCTGGACCCTGCAGGAGCACTCAAAGCTTCCCAATTCACAGAGGACTGTCCATTCCTCTAAGCTTGGGGAGCTTTCCTAACTAATGAACTAGAACACTGTCAGATGTCTGGTTGCCAAGTAATATATTAAAGTGCTTTTCTAATGAGCTTTCTGCAAGGTAACCATAAAACCATAAAAAGTACACTAAGCTTCAGTGAAGCAAATACATAAAAAATAAAACCCACTAACCAAATGCCTCTAAAGGAGAAAAGAGGTCAGTGCAGCAGCTAAAGAAGTTAAAGAATATTTGACAAGTAGAAAAATAAAATCCAAGTGATTTTCAGACCTGAAAAAATGAGCAGATGCAAGGCAGAGTAAAGGAGCCCCCAAATCTCCCCATCTGCCTTTAACTATTATTCTTCCCACTCATGTTTGGTTACTTGAACAGATCTGCTATACACATAGTTCCAAATGGGTCATTTCTTAAAGAGACAGAGCATCTTTCATTGACAGAATGCCTATCTGAAAATTTGGGATTATTGTATGAAAATCTTGTGCCAAGGGTTGGCTATGCCATAAACTGGGTGGTTTACATAAGAGAAATTTCCCAAAGTTCTAGAGGCTGGGAATACAAGGTCAGTGTGTTGGCATGGCGGGTGCCGGGAGAGCCTCACTTCCCTGTGGATAGTGGCTTTCCTGCTGTAGCCTCATATAGTGGTGGGGGGGGGAGAGGAGAGACAGAGATAATTTTTCTTGTTTTTCTTTTGAAAAGGGTATTAATAACCCCATCCTCAAAGCTGCTATTTTCATGACCTACTTACTTCTCAAAGGCCCTACCTACAAACATCATCAAACAGGGGACTTGAACATACAAATTTTGGGGGAACATAATTATTCAGTCTACCACAGATTTCTTTATTAAAACCAATATAGTGGCTAGGTGTGGTGGCGCATGCCTTTAATCCCAGCACTTGGGAGGCAGAGGCAGGTGGAGCTCTGTGAGTTCAAGACCAGCCTGGTCTACATAGTGAATTCCAGGTCAGCTAGGGCTACACGGAGACCCTGTCTCAACAAAACAAAAAAACAAAACAAAACAAAACCCAATATACTGAGAGTTTCTCATCTGAAATACAAATAGTAGCAATGCCATGGAGTATGTACTACTCTCAAAGAGTTTTGAAAGTTCTTCCCTTGGCCCCCACCAGTCACTTTGCCTTTATTATTTAACCACAGAATCTCCCTGACATCAATGAGGTTAAGCTAAGAAGCCAGCCATCTTGATCCATGTGAGCATATGGCTTCCTGTACTGATCTGGCTGTACTTGTAGCACCAGATTCTGTCCAAAAGGTTAAGGATGGGCTGAATATGGTTGCACGTACCTATAATCCCAGCACTGGGTGAGGCTGAAGCAGAGTTCAAGGTCATCAGCATAGGCTACATACATATAGAGATTCTGTCTCAAAAAACCAAATTAAACAAGTTAACTGTGAGGTGAAGAGTGGAACTGACAAGTTAAAGGATGATACCAGGCGTGGGAAGGCAACACAGAAGGTAGTTTAAGTGTTTAGCCCAAGGAAAAGCAGTCTGGGGGAGACATCTGTGAAGTATTTTCTATATCTGAAATAATACTGTTGTGATTTGGATGTGAAGTCTTCCCCACAAGTTAATGTATTCCAATAGCTGACAGTGCTGATTTTGAAGGTGGTGGAACATTTAGGGGTTGGAGCCTCACTAGAGGAAGTGAGTTAGTGGGGCCAGGTCTTGAGTTCTTATAGTCTCAGTCCAGAGCCCCAGTCCATGTTCTGTCTGCTTTGTACTTCCTGACTGCATTGTGACAAGCCAACTCACATCCCTGCTTCCATGGCTTCCCACCAGACGAAACATCCCCTTAAACTGTGAGCCAGAATAAACCCTTCCCTGTCTTAAATTACTTCTTGTAAGGCATTTGGTCACAGGAACAAGAAAATGAACTAACTACTATAAATGCTATGTCAGAAAAGGAGAAATCTTGATTTTAGTTACTTCAGAAGGAAGCATCAAGATCGAAGAATCCCTTACATATTAAAAGTCGAGGTAACAAAGTACTTTTGAGCAGTTAAATAAACAGAATTTCTTAGATAGGCTACAGTGGCCTATGTAGTCTCAGCACTCAGAAATTGAGGCAGGAGGATCACTTGACCCTAGGAGTTCAAGGCTAGCTTAGACAACACAGACCCTGTCTCCCCAAACCCCCTCAAAAAGCTAAGAAAACAATTTTTTATATAAAACAATTATTACGTGTACGTGTGTGGGGGTATGTGCATGTGAGTGCAAGTATCCATGAAGGCCAGAGGATCAGATCCCCTGGAGCTGGAGTTACAGGTGGTGGTAAGCATTCAACATGGGTGTTGGGAACCAAACTTGGATCTTCTGAAAGAATAGTACTGTTGAGCTGTCTCTCTAGCCCAGAAAAGAGAATTTCTTAAAATGAAGTTGTGTACACATGATTAGAAGACAGCTGAGAGTTATTAGGGAGATAGCTTTCATTTTGGTCATGATCTCAATATAATCCAATCAAATGATGGGTTAATACCAAAGAGAATTTATTATTAATGTCTTAAAGTCCTTTTTCACTAGTCCTGGAAAATGATTTATTTAAGATCAACAGGATTAAAATAGTTTTCTAAATATGCCATTCTAGATATAAATGGAAGAAACAAGGCAGAATAAGGCATATAGTCATTATTAAACATGTTTTATGAGGCCACATAACACATTTAAGCAGCCTTCTCATGACAAAGGTAAGCACATATTAAAAAGTCAGGTAACTGATGAATGAGTATTCTGACATACCGCACCCAATGCAAATGCTGGGCTATAGCATGAAGTGGATTTCTGTGTGGAAGCATTAGCTCTCAGTGATAGAAAATGAAATGCAAAGGGAAAAATTGCTGTGTTGCAAGCAAGGCATGGTGGCACACATCTGTAAACCCAGCACTCAGGTAAAGGCAAGAGGAAGAGTAGTTCAAGATCATCCTTGGCTATACAGTGAGTTCAAAGCTAGACAGGGATACACGAAACTCTGTCTTAAAATAATACAAGAACAACCAAAACCAAGCAATGATGTCCTACAACCGAGGCTCCTAATCACTATGCCATAACACTTTCTAGATAAAATAAAATTCTGTCTCTACAACCTAACCAACATGTAAATACACTACTTGTCGTAGCTGATGGAAAAGTGGTAAAAGATCCATCTCCTCTTCTCAGTCTTCAACATACTTCCTCTAGTTCTAAATTCTAAGAACTTCATTCTGAATTGATTTTGGTTCCTCATCTTTCACAAGACACCTTTGATGAGCCAGTGATATAAATATGTTTCTCATTCAGGGTTTAAAAAAAAGTGACTGTACCATGTTTGAGTTTTGCTTTTAACACTGGCTGTGTCTAGGGAGGGCTGGCTAATCCACAGCCTGGCCAGCCCCTGGCAGTCAGGCATTTCAGGAATGCACTTGGATGATAACTAGGTTTTCCTGGCAATGGAAAGTTCCAGTCACACTGTTAGAGGACCAGGTCTTCACCATCCGTCCCCACCCCAAACTTGGGAGCTACCACCTGGGCAAAGCTGGCTCCTGCCCATGGGGGTCACAGAATTTGATGCTTCCTGCTACAGGTGTTCATTTTGTGCGTGTGTGCGTGTGTCCCCTGAATGTGGTTTTCCAGGGCTGATGGTTAATGTCTTCCATTTAGGTAGAGAAAAATGACCTGGAGGTCTATTCAAGTAAGGTGCATTCCTTCCATTTTTTGAGTTTTTTCCAACAAAAAATTACACATAGTTACTCAGCTCCATCCAAAAGAGTTCCTCTTTCCTGCTTATTGAATTGAATATGATCATTTTTCCAAACAGGTTTATGTTGCTTCATGATTTCTTTAAAAAAAAAAAAAACTAATTGCAATGATTGCCTTTTGTGTTGCTAAAATTTCCCATGTACTTCATTAGCTGAAGTCCTTTCTCCCTCACCTTTCAACACTGCTCCATGAGATGCATAAAAACCATTTTAGTTTTCCAGTTGAACAGGCATGAAAAAAATAATAGAGCAGTGCTTTGCTTATCTCCATGTTACACATTAACACGGCCTCCTTTGCAGTGGTTCTTCAAGGTAGGCACACTTTAAAAAGTCAGATAATTGACAGAGTAATTACCCTGGCACTCCAAAGCCAATGCAAATGTCAGGATAGGCTACAGATGAATTCTGTACTGAAACCTCAGTCTTCAGGGATGCAACAGAAAAGAAACAAAAAGGGAACTTCCAATTTCCCCATTTCCCTGTTAAGGAGTAATTAAAACAAGCAAGCAAACAAAACAAAGTTAATGGAAAGACTGCGAGAAGGTTAAGTTTTCTGTGAAATCTTCCCAGGTGTCTAGTGTCCAGCAGCATCCCTGCTGTTGACCTCTGATAGTGCTTTTCCTGTCAGGCTTATGCTATTTTTCTTATTAATAATAATTGCAACAAAACTACCACCACCACGAATATCACCTCTACTGCCATGTAGTGAATTTACAATGTGCCAGGGAAAGTTCCAGGTTCTTCTACATAGCAGCTCAGCAGATCCTCATAAGAATCCAATGAGGTTGATTTACAAACAGGGAATGAGGTGCCGCAAGGTTAAATAACTACCACAGAGTCACAGAGCTCATAGACAACAGGGCCAGAATTTAAACATAGCTTTTCTTTTATTAAAAAAAATATGTTTTTAGCCAGGCGTGGTGGCACACACCTTTAATCCCAGCACTTGGGAGGCAGAGGTAGGTGGATCTTTGGGAGTTTGAAGCCAGCTTGGTCTACATAGCTAGCTCCAGGCTAGCTGGGGCTGCAGGGAGACCCTATCTCAAAAAAACAATTTTTATAAATTTTGAGAATTTGATACATGTATACAATGTCTTTGGATTACATCCACCCCTACAAACTTTGTATCCTTTTTTAAAAATAACCCATTGATCCCAGTTTGTGCTGCCCATATACTAATGGGTGTAGGGCCATCCACTGGAGTGTGGTTGACCTACCAGGGGCCACACCCTTAAATAAAACTGACCCTCTCCTAGAAGACATCAACTGTCAATAGCTCCTTAACTAGGTGTGGGGGCTCATGAGCCCCTCCCCCTTCACCAGCAGCTTTGACCATAGAACTTTCATCTTGACCATGATTTCCATGGTTTTGACATGGCCCTTTCCATGCCCTCAGAGCTGACCAAGCACTTGGTGGGAACCTGAATCAATCAATCCATGACTATTAAGAATGAGAGAGTCAGCAAACAAGTGGATGTCCTTCTGGAGACGAGATTTTCCAGAGACTATATTGTATTTCAGTGGCAGAAGTGAGAGATACTGCTACACTTGGATCTTAAGTGTTCATTAAAGCCACCTGTTAAAGGTGTGGTGCCCAGCTCTTGTTGCTCTTAGATGATGTGAAAACTTTAAGTGTGGCTTAATGGGAGGATTTTGGGTCATTGGGGATGTGCTTTTAGGGGTGTAATGGAACCCAAGTTCCTTTGTTTTAACTTTTTTTGCATCTTGGCTGCAAGGTAAGTGGCACTTTCACACTCCCTGCCATGCACGATACCTCACCACAGGCCCCAAAGCGTCAGGGCCAACAAACCATGGACTCAGACCTCCAGAACTGTGTGGAAATGAACTTTTTCTGTTTATGAGTCATCTCTGATGTTTGCTATGGCAATGAAAGACTGATTAACACAATGTATAAAACAAGGTTGGGGATACTTAAGATTTCAAGGTATCACTTCATCATAGACTGCCTCCCATTCTATCCACGCTGACCCTGAATGCTCTGGGATAGGGCCTACGGATGAACCACTGAAGCCACTGTACTGATGTTTATCTCAAAGCCTTATCCTCCAAGCCCAACCCTTCTCTGCCATTTAGAGGGAGCATTCTCCATGAAATTTACTTTTCATACTCTTTAGGATTGAGTACAGAGTTTCAATTTACCCCCAGCCTTTTACCTCCAACACACATTGGACCAGACCAGGAAACAGAAGATAACCAGGAAACAGAAGATAAATCAAACAGATCATGGTAGGGAAAATGCTGAAAGACAGACATGGGTCAGTATCGCTGATAAAGTGCTTTTCGTTAACAAAACTCTGCTGCATTCCCTTCCTGTCAAGGGGATGGCAACATCAACTCCCTGCTCTTCAGCCCCTCCCTGTGTCCTTGGCTGGTGCTCCTGGAATCCACTTGGTGGGTTAAGAATGCCAAGACATGCCATATGGTCCACCTCACCTCTCCTGGAGTCAACTTCCACTTCCGCTACAGAGCTTCCCTCTTTTGTCAGCACGGGAAGTAATGATCCCAACTTGGGTATTTAAAGTGGGCCTTGAGGAGATACCTTCTAGAATATTCTTGGCTACAGGGTTTGGAAAGCTGCCTCCAGTGTTCTCAAGGTCAAACCTGCTTGGTAATCACTTTGGAATTGCCCGTTTGTCATAGATGTATCCCTCTTCTCTTCTGGCCTGTACTTAGGTATGGGCTGAAAGCCTGTGGGGGTATTGGACGTGACTGCTGCTAAAATGCTTAAGAATTATGGAGCAAGGAAGCTGATGTTTAGATTTATTTCCCTCCACCCCTCCCACTTGCACCATAGACTACATATTTTCTCCTCAGAAAGGAAATCATTCCTGACCTCTGTTTAAATGTTTATTAGGAGCTGTCTGGACTTTCAGAGTCTCTGAAGTCACACTATTAGTCACATCCTTCTTAGTGTGTGGTGTGACCCTCCAATCAGGCCAGGAGCAATGCTTGGATCTTGTGCAAAAATAATTTGGTGCTGGAAGTATCAGCTACCACCCAGGGATTTTCACTTAGCCCAAATGCAAGGAGAAACTGCACTAAGAATTTGAGCTTCTTGATGGTGCAAGGATTTCAGTTTTGAATATGTATGAGAACAACCCTCTCAGCTCCTGAACTGGTTACTTCTCTCATTGCTGTGACAAAAATGCCTGACAGAAGCAACTTCAGGGAGAAGTTTCTTTTTGGCTCATAGTCCACCAGGGTGAGGAAGGCATAGCTGGGTTATGGCTGTGAGAGCTTGGAGTATGGCTTGTTGACCTCTTGGCAGGTCAAGAAACAGTTTGAGTTGGGAAAGTGGCAGGTTATAGCCTTCAAAGTCTTCTCCTCATTGACCCACTTCCAGCTATGCCTCCTAAAATTTCTACAGCCACTGAAACAGGGCTACCAGCTGGGAACAAAGTGTTTAAACCCATGTCCCAAGTAGGACATCTCACATTAAAAATCTTAATAGCTCTTGGGGCTGGAGAGATGACTCAGCAGTCAAGAGTACTGGCTTGCTTTTCTAGAGGATCTGGGTTTGGTTCCCAGCACCCACATGGCAGCTAACAACCATCTGTAATTATAGTTCTGGGGGATCCAACGTCCTCTTCTGTCATCTGCGGGCACTGTATGACATGGGTGCCCTTACCTACATGTAAGCAATACACTCATACACATAAAATAAAAATAATAATTGGGGCCCCTTAGGATCAAGAGCTATTACGATTTTTAAAAATTTTTATTGTTTTTATTTTATGTGTATGAGTGTATTGCTTGCACATCAGTAGGTACATCTATGCCATGCAGTGCCCACAGAGGTCAGAAGAGGGCATCAGATCCCCTGCAACTGAAGTTATGGACCAGGGTTAGTTGCCATGTGGGTGCCGGGAATTGAACCTGGGTATTCTGCAAGAGTAGTCAGTGCTCTTAATTGCTGAGTCATCTCTCCAGACCCATGGGGCCTTGATTTTTAAAACAAAACTCTGGCATCCTGGATCCAGAGAGAGAAAATGGAAACTCTAGGTCTGCAACAGAAAAATAAAGAACCATACAGAATTTTATCTTACTTAGGGGTTGGAATCAAATCATTTTGCCTTCTTGGTCTTCGACACTGATAATTTAGTTAATACTTGGGATTTGATATAAGTAATTTGCACCCAACAGATTTTGGATAGACAGGTAAAAGGCATTGTATGCCAAGCCAACTAACCAGGTGATGCTGGTGTGTATCTGAGAACGAAAGGTAAAGAAAAGTGTCAGAAAGTGCACTGTTGACAGGCAGGTTAAGTGGAGTTTGGTTCTGGTTCCTACCACATTCTACTTGGTCCTCAGTTTTTCTCCTCATGTTGTTGTGGATCAAGCCCAGTGGTCATCTGTTTCTTAATTTGTGAAATGGGACAGTTGAAGCAGTTATTGAAAAAGTCCTCTTGTAGTCTAGACTCCTCTGGACACATGAAATGGAAGGAAATAGGGGTACACAGTAGCCCCAGGACCTCAGTTATGGTAAGAAAGCCCTTCCTGAGAGTCAGCCTGAGTTGCTAAGATGCTTTGTAAGTTTCCTTTCTACTCCAGCTCAGGTCCCTCTAGAGGAACTCTTCTGGTGTCCAGAAGAGATGAGCATGCCCAAACATGCGTGTTGAGGTCAGAGGACAACTTGCAGAGTTGGTTTTCTTTCTCCTATGTGGGACCCAGGGATTGCTAATTTTATTCTTCTATTGTTTTTGTTTTGAGAAAAAAACCCTGGCTATGGGTGTTGAGGTCAGAGGACAACTTGCAAAGTTGGTTTTCTCTTTCCACTATGTGGGTCCCAGGGATTGCTAATTTTCTTCTTCTGTTGTTTTTGTTTTGAGAAAAAGAACCCTGGCTAGCCTGGAAGTCACTATGTAGACCCAGCTGGCCTTGAATTCACAGAGATCTTCCTGCCTCTGCCTCCAGAGTGCTGGGATTAATAATTTTGCTAATTATTTTTTTTGCTAATTTTACTTTGACAGTGCTATGTGAGCTGTTGTTTATTTTAGATATCTACTCTTTGTTTATCACATGGTTTACAAGAAATTTCTCTAGGCTATGGATGTCTTTGTTTTGTCTCTGGTGTTGGCTGCCATGTAGCACCTGAACTCTAAGGGCAGTGATATTTCATGATTGGTGCTTAAGAATTCAAGGCCAGCCTGGACAACACAGCCAGACTCCAGATTTTAAAATATGGAGAACAGTGTTTTATGGATAGGTAACTTTGGTCAGATTTTTGCTCAAGATATATAATGACTTGTCTCAATTATCAACAAATTCAGAGACTGGATTTTCAAGCTGTCTACTGACATAAAATTTAAGCATGTTGCTTCTCTATTCTAATAAAATCATCAAATTATATACAATTTATTTAATAACAAACAGCACACACGGTGAATTCACACAGAAAATTCTTCAAACTTCCAAAAATTAAAAAAGCCTGTAGGCCAGAAAAGATGCACAGTTTCTAAAAATTATGAATACATATGGGGCCTGGAGAGATGGCTCAATGCTTAGAGTATTTGCTGCTCTTTCAGAGGACTGGAGTTCAGATCCCAGCATTCCTATCAGGTGACTCACAATAGCCTGTAACTCCAGGTCCAGGAGATCTGATGCCTTCTTCTGGCTTCCCCAGGCACCTACCTATACATGTGCATATTCATGAAAGTGTGTATACACACATGCACAAATAAAAATAAATCTTAATAAAACCCCAGCTAGGCCTATTGGTATAAGTCTTTAATTCCAGCACTTGGGAGACAGAGGCAGGTGGATCTCTGAAAGATCAAGGTCAGCCTGGTCTGCATAGTGAGCTCCAGGCCATCTGGGGTTACAGAGAGAACCTGTCTCAAAAAAACAAAACAAAACAGATAGTGGATGGCAATGCAGGGAATTCAACATTGCACATAGTTGAACATTTTGAAAATAAGTCACATGCTTATTCATCATAATATATCCTGAAATATATTAGTGGTTAAAAATTTTCCAAGATCCCAAGGTGCAAATCCTCCTCCTCCTCATCCCCCTCCTCACCGTCATCTTCCTCCTTGTCCTCCTCCTCCATGAAGCTTGCCAAGATAGGTGTTTCTGCACATGTGCAATGATTAGCGTATCCCTGTCACAGGGCACTGCCAACGGAAGGCTGCAGCAAACCAGCGTTGCCTCTGTATCCAATAGCTACTTTTTTCCTCTGGCATAAAGAACTGTCCAAGGTCTGATGCCAAGTTCTGTGCTTTCCTTTAGAAGTCACTTGCTCATTTTCCTCTGAGGTATGAAGGATCCTTTTCTTCTTTAAAGCTCAGTAGTTTTATTACAAAATGACTTGGCATGTGTCAATCTAGGTCCCTATTCTTATGCTTCTGGCTCCTTTAAATGCAGTTTGGGATCTTTCTTGGGTTTTTAGGAGGGCTTTCTAGAATGAGGATTTTTAGTGTTTGTTTTGCTCTCTTGCTTCTTC
>NW_008338715.1:9037199-9059516 GCF_000622305.1 Nannospalax galili | reverse complement strand
CCCCTGGAACTGGAGTTAAGGACGGTTTGTAGCTACCATGTGGGTGCTGGGTCCTCTGCAAGAGCAGGCAATGCTCTTAACCTCTGAGCCATCTCTCCAGCCCCTGCCCTGGGTATCTTTAACAATAACTTGCTTTTAATTTTTAAGTTGGCTTTTCTCTTTTTTCGGTTTACTTACTTTGTATTTGTGTTGATGTTGTCAGAGGCCAGAGAAGTCAGGTGTCCTTCTCTACTGCTTTATTCCTCTTTATTCCCTTGATAGGGTTTCTCAGTGAACGTGAAGCTCGCTGCTTTGGCTGGACTGGCTGACTAGAGAGCTCCCAGGATCCACCTGTCTTTATTCTCCTCCCTCAACACTGGGTTGACAGGTTTGTGTGGCCATGCCTGGCATTTTTACATGGGTATGAGGGATTAAAACTCGGGTCGTAGTGCTTGCACAGCACCCTTGCCCCCTCAACCATTTCCCCAGCCGCACCTGACCCACTCTTCTGAAGGGTTCCTGTTACTTGCTCATATGTTTCTTTTGCCTTTGCTTCATTTTTGAAATGACTTTTATTTCTAGTTATTTTATTATTCACCTCATTTTGCATTCTAATTCCAGTTTATGTTGTTACTTCATATCTTGCTTTATTATTTTAAAATTATCTTTAATTTTATAAAAGGGTTAGTTTTATCTGCTTGTGAGCAAGTTCTTCAGACATGCTTTCATTTTATGGATGCTATTGTCTGACCCTCTAATTTTCTTTTCTTTTTTCCAGTGCTGAGGATTGAACCCAGGGCCACCCACATGCTTAGCAGGCACTCTACCACTGAACCCCTGGTCCTCTTTTTACTTTTCTCCTTCCTTTCCTTCCCTTCCTTTCTTCCTTCCAATAGGGTCTACCTGTAGACCCAGCTATGCTGGAACTAGCTATGCAGTCCAGGCTGGCACTGATCTCACAGAGATCCACCTGCCTCTGCCTCCTGAGTCCTGGAATTAAAGGCATGCACCACCATGCCTGGCTTCCATTTTTTTTCATTGTATGGGATTTCTATTATGGGATTTTCTTAGTTTGTGCTTATTTAAAATTAAAAAAAATTTAATAAGTATGAGTGCTTTGCCTGCATGGGTATAGTAAGTGCACCACATACATGTAATGCTGTGGAGGCCAGACGAGGTGTTGGATACCCTAGAACTGGAGTTAGGGACAGTTGTTAGACACCATGTAGTTTCTGGAAATCAAACCCAGGCTCTCTGCAAGAGCAGCTAGTGCCAATTAACCACTGAGCCATTTCTCCAGCCCTCTAGGCTTATTATTTTTTAATATTTTATTATTTTTATTTTATGTGTATGTGTATTGCCTGCATGTATGTGAGTGCACCCGTGTCATACAATGCCACGGAGGTCAGAAGAGGGTTTCGGATTGCCCTGGAACTGGAGTTAAGGATGGTTTATAGCTGCCATGTGGGTGCTGGGAATCGAACCTGGGTCCTCTGCAAGAGCAGTCAGTGCTCTTATGCTTATTTTTAAGTAAAATTAATTTTCCTGAACTTTTTGAATGAAGTGCTATCCAGGATTCCTTTTTGTAGTTTATCAGAGCTCCAGTTTTGAACTTTGTCATTTAGTGATAAAAATTTGGTGACTTGCTCTCTGTGGTTTCCTGGCTTTGTTTCCCTCCCCAACTTTTATCTACTCTGTTGTCATTTTGACTTTCCTCCTCATAGCAGCTCTCCTTCCATGAGAGGTCCAGAAAGCTGGCTCCTTCCCTGGGTCCCTTGAACCTACCCAAGAGTGGACATCCCAGTGAGCATCTGTTGGAACTCTCTAGGGTCAGAGATGTCATCACCTCCTTCCTTCCCTCTGCTTCCTTCCTCAAGGCTGCTGACCTCCACAGGCCTTGTGGTCCAGGCAGTTGCCCCCAACCCACTTGTATTGTGGCATTCATGGTGATAGCCTGTCACTAGGGTTTTGGTTTTTGAATTTCTAAAAACTGTGACAAAATAAGTGTCATAAAATGTTACCATCATCACTGTTTTTCTTTTCCAGTGCTTAAGAACTGAATTTAGGGCCTTTCACATGGTAGGAAAGCTCAGTTGAGCTATACCCCCAACTCCATCTCAACTGTTTTTAGGTGTATAGTTTAGAAAAGTAGAGATGGCCCCCACTAATAATGGCTTAACCTATGAGCTTAAAAGTTTACCATGATGCAAAAGTGGTAACATTCAGTGGAGAATGTATGAGATTTTGAGGGTTTATCTTTTCTAAGCTAGCAATGTGGGTGTGGTGCACTTGCATCCTGGGTACCAGTAATGAGCATCACCTATCAGCCACTCAATCAAGGGGCAAGAATTGCCACTCCAAGTAGACTGTGTTCTTATGCTTTGATGTTAATAGGTTATGTGGATTCAATTCATTTTCGGCTTACCACATTTTCAATTTACAATGGGTTTTTCAGGATATGAGCCCTTGTAAAGTGAGGAGCATTTATCCATTCGCATTGCTGTGCCAGAATTCCTCTCATCTTTCAAAACTGAAACTCTGTACTTATTAAACAACTCTTCATTACCCTCTTCCCCCCGTCCTGACAACTGCATTTCTGGTGGCTCCATCTGCTTTGCTGAAGGGACTAAGTTCAGGGAGATGGAGAAACTCTTCTGCCGCTGTACCCTCATGGACACAGATCCCCTGTAGACTGGAGTCTGTTCTAGAGCCCTTAGCCCTGGTATGGCACAAAACTCAGAAAGTATTCCCTTTGACTGAGGACCAAGTCATTCTTAATTCCTATACTTTTTGGCAGGGTGACAAGATGTTTTCTTGTACTCATTAAAGTGATTGATGGATAACATAAAAGTTGCAATCCTTACACCTTTCCAGGTCAACATGCAACACAAGTTTCTAGAAGGCAAAGCCTGCCAACTCTTGATTACCCAGCTAATGAATGGCAGGGGAGGAACAAACGATCTCAAATGGATGCCGAGTATAAAGTGTATTCTGCTGTGTAGCACTTGTAGCAAATTTCCTGACTAATTGGTTGGTCCAGGCTAACTTGATCACCTAGTAGTCCCTCAATTCTGCTTATAGATACTTAAAGGGAAAGGGGTGGGCCAGATGCACGTGAGGTGGTGGCTTAAAAGTAAATGCTTGACACAGATGTACACAAGACAGTTAACTAATTGGGCATATGTGAGAGCTGTTGCCATCATAACTGGCAAAAATCAGAAGGAATAAAATCTTACATTCATATAGGACTTTCAGTCTCAAAGCTTTTCAAATCCATTACTTCATTTATTTCTATAATCTTGGTTAGAGCCATTTAATGTTGGGAGTTTTCTTGTTTTATCTTGGTTTTGTTTTGTTTTGTTTTGGGGTCTTTTGAGACAGGGTCTTCCTGTAGCCCCAGCTGGCCTGAAACTCATTATGTAGACCAGACTGGCCTTGATCTCATAGAGATCTGCCTGCCTCTGCCTCTGGCCCTGATCTCTGGGATTAAAGGCATGAGCCACTATGCCCGGCCTTTGGAGTTGGTGGTTTTTTTTTTCAATACTATTGGTATAATTTGAGAGGAAGGTTGGAAGAAGGAAAATGTAGATTATAAATATATGATAAAAAAGAGATTGAGGACAAATTTAGTTGGAAACAGCCCTCATTTGAGCTATATAACTCCCCAAACATGCCTGTCTCACCCAGTTTCTACCTCCATCCTTCACTGTTCTGTCTCTAGGTATTTCTGCAGAACTAGATGGAAGAAGGAAGCAGTACCATGGTATGATGCTCAAGGGCTATCCCAGGAGGACCAGCTACTGCTACTAATAATCAAGGAAAAGAGCAGCTAGCAAGACCCTGATGTTGCCAGGCATTGGCTTGAAGCCGCAAAACCAGAATTATTACCAAACTTTTAGTAGGCAATATTGTCCTTACTTTACAGATAACAAAGCTGAAGTTTAGAGAATTAACTTCTCCAAGATCATGCATTTAGTACATGGTCAGAGGGTGGGACTTTGAACCTTTTATTTTCTTAAAAATTAAGCTCTATAATACTGTACAATTTGATTTTTTTTTTCTTTTTGGTACGGAAGATTGAACCTAGGGATTCATCCATAGGCAGGCAAGTGCTTTACAGATGAGCCACGTCCTTAGCAATATGTATGATTTAAATACACTTAAAAACATTACAAGTCAGTGTGGTAGAGCATGTCTGTAATCCTTGCACTTATGAGGCTGAGGCAGGAGGACCATAAATTAAAGACCCGCCTGGGCTAGACAGCAAGTTGCAGATTATCCTGAGTTACATAGCAAGACCTGTCTCCCCAAACCAAACTAATCAATTAACCAAACACCATTATAATCATGAGAAGTTCACCATTCTTAGGCCTGAGGATTAATGGAAGTTTATGACTTACAAAAGTTTTAATATGTGGAAATGGATGGCTTAGAACAACAAAAAAAGGGAGAAAATTTTGTTTGTATAGAGACACATGCTGAAAAAAAATGATTAGAAAATAATTTATATAAAACAAATCAGGCAGGATTTCAGTTAGTCCTCTAAGCTATGAACACTGTTAAAGGAAATGCTATTTCTTTCAGAACCACCTCTATGAAGATCTCTGCCATCTTTTAGATGTACTTCATATATATATATATATATAATTTTTTTTGGCTACATAAGGCTTTTTATTACTGACTCCCCCTGACCTATTATTTTAACATGTTATTTTCATGGTTCAGTGAAGTCTGCTATGGGTTTATGTTCTCTAAAACACTGAACTGCTAGTCACCTTTTAGATGGACCTTTAGCAACCATGTCTGAAATGTAAAAATGAGAGGAACCACTGCTCAGCTAGGCAGAAAGATCAGCTGATCCTGCCCAGTCCTATTGCCTCTCTTCTCTGACCAGTAAGATTCAGTTTGTTGAGTAGAAGGCACAGGGGCAATGTTCGCTCATCTAATAGAGCAGGACACATAACTAGCATGTCTTTTTAAAGGAACTCATGTAGCCTGGGCTGGCCTTAAATTCCACACGTAGTTAAGGATGACCTCGCACTTCCTATCCTCCTGTTCTCACCTCTCAGTGTTGGGAATATAAGTGTGCACCCAACTCCTGCTTTATGCAGTGCTGGGGATTGAAGCTAGGGCTTTGTGTACAGTTAACCAAGCACTCTACCACCTGAGCTACATTCCCAGTTCTCCCGTCTTTTGTGAGGACTCAGTAAGGAGTAACAGCTGCCTTGCAGTCACCATAACTGTTCATACTGGCACAAAGACAAAAGCCAACACGTGGATGATGATAAAGCAGAAAGAAAGGACCTGTGTCCTTGATGGTGTTGCTGAGCAGTTAAACACAATACTGGTGGCTAGCTGCACCTGGATTCTTCAGCAAGCAAATGAAATCCCTTTGGGGCAAGCCACTTGTTAATTTCAGCCAAACATATGCTTTACCAATAGACAGCAGATTACTCTTTAGGGTTTTTTCTTCTTGTGCCCTCCCAAATCCAACCATGTCCTTTTATGTTAAAGAAATGGGCATAGGGGCTGGAGACATCGTTCAATGGTTAAGAGCGCTGGCTGCTTTTGCAGAGGACCCAGGTTCCATTTCCAGTACCCATATTTTGGCTAACAACTATCCGTAATTCCAGTTCCAGGGAACCAATGCCCTCTTTTGACCTCCGTGGACATTGCACAACATGGGTGCATCTACCTACATGCAGGCATTATACTCATACACATAAAATAATTTTTAAAAATGGGTATAACAGCTTCAAGGCAGGTGCAGATCTGTATTCTTAAAGATTTATAAGCTAAAACACTGCACTCATACAAATAATTCAGAAAGTTGCCATGAAATAGTTTCAGTTCTTTGTTTACCTAAGAGATCTTCAATTTGAGCTAAATGTCAAATTCTATGAGAAACTGCTACTATCCTGCTTTCTCAGGTAGGGTCTCAGTTTGGCCTTGCAGTTCTTATGATACATGCCTGTTGGTTTCAAGGACTCAGTGGATCACCTTCTTATTCTGTAGAGTTGAAATGTGTGCACACAATGATGAACTCTCCCCAGAGGACTCCATTTTATTCAGCTGATTGAAAAATTAATTGGTTCACAAGCTCATGCTTTCAGTGACTAGGTGTTATTTTTAGAAAATGCATGTGAATGCAGTGATTTATCTGATTACCTCTTCTAATTTATTTTTCATTTTTCTCAGGAAGTAAAATGACACACTATTTTCTTTCACAAAGCAAACAGATTCAGGCAATCTGCATGCATTGGAAATTGGATCACCTCTAATTAGCCAAGATGATCACAGGGATTGGGGACTAATTTTTATCAGGCTATATTGTACAATGCCACTACTCAAACTTAAATTATTTTAATTTATCAAAACAACAGCTGTTGCTTTTCTAAATACTTTTCTTCAAAAGCACATGCATGACCTAACAAAACAAACACGAGCTTATGTACTTCCATACACTAGCAGTAATCAGGGTGACTGGAGATTGTGGGAATGTAATGAGTTAACCATATTGGAAATTCACTGACAGAGACAGAGGTTGAGAATGGAAGCTGGAGCCCACAGATTAAGGACTATGAATGAAGCCAGGAGTGGTGGCTCACACCTGTAATCTCAGTGCTCAGGAAGCTGAGGTGGGAGGATCAGGAGTGCCAGCCAGCATGGACTATATACTGAGCCCTGCCTAGAATGAAGGGAGAGAGGGAGGGAGGAAGGGAGAGAGGGAGGGAGGGAGGGAGAGAGAGGGAGAGGGAGAGAAGAGAAAAGAAAGGGGCAGGGAGGGAGGGAATGAAGGAAACTAAGAAAGAAATCTGTAAATGAATAAAGAAACATCTCTCACGTTCAGTAGACTCTGGCACTCAGGTTTAGCTGTTTTGGGATTGAGTGTGGTGCATGTGTGTACATGTGCCTGCGTTACACCAGCTCAGCTGAATTCCTTGTTCAGCTGCATCCATTCTCCATTAACAAGCGCTCTGTTTGGGCACTCAAATGCCCTGCATTGCGGTGACCTATACTCTACCACAGGGTTCTTGTGAGGATAAAAAAGGTGATCATGCATATTCACCTATGTGAAAATTCTCATTGTTGTCAAATTATCTCTCAGTCAAATATGGGAAAAATTCAGCAACCTTTGCAAGGCCGTTTTTCCTGCTAGTGCAGTGTACTTATGATGTGGAAAAGCTGCCTGTAGTTTCCAGCAGTCCAAAAATGATCTCCTGAACTTCTGCTCTGTGTTAACTCACACATGGGTTCTGCCCTCCAAGTCCTCAAAGGTCTCTCTGCTTGTTGATCTGGTCATTTTCAAATATGGCCAGTTCTCACTTGGAGGCTGTACATTTGCAAATTACCCTCTAACACTTACTTGTAACCTCAAGTCAAATCTTTGCAGATACACACATAGTAGTAAAAAAAAAACTTGGGTGGCTCAATGCACAGGTGCCCAGTTGAGGTCTTTTTGTTCCAATTCTCACACTATTAACAAGTATCCCTTTACAATGTGTCACTTAAAATTATTTGTTTTTATTTCACATATACAAGTGTTTCACCTATATGTAAGTAAATGCATCTGTGTATGTAATGCCCATGGAGGCCAGAAGAGGGCATCAGATCCTCTGGAACTGGAGTTATGGATGGTTGTTAGCAGCCATGTGGGTGCTTGGAACTGAATCTGGGTCCTCTGCAAGAGCAGTCAGCACTCTTAACCACTGAGCCTTTTCTCTAGCCCCAAGTTAGTGTTCCTTTTTATTTTACATTTTATCTTTGGGTGTGCTGTTGGTGATTTAGCTGTTTAAAATGGCAGAAGTGGTGTCTAATGTCCCTAAGAAGGCTATGATATGCTTTATGGAAAATACATGTATGATAGGTTTCATTCAGACATGAGTTACAGTGCTCTGGCTGTGGGAAATGTTAATCAGTAATCTACATATTAAATAAGGTGTTTTGCCAGGTGTGCTAGTGCATGTCTTCAATCCCAATACTCAGGAGGCAGAGGCAGAGGATCTCTGTGAGTTTGAAGCCAGTTTGGTCTATACAGTGAGACCCTGTCTGAAAACAAGCAAACAAGCAAACAACCAGCCAGCCAAATAAACAAAGCAAAACAAAAACCTAACAACAAGTATATAAGGTGTTGTTAAACAGAAACACACACAAAGCAAGGTTATGTTCTGATGGGTTTATGAAAATGTGGGGAGAAGCTCCCAGGATCCAATGTCTCACCCCCGGGAGCCCAGTACTCATGAACTTTGTGCACACAGCAACCCAATAAGACATAACTACTACAAATAGCTATGTACTATATTTGTGTTTTTCTCTGCTGCTGTATAACAGAGGGGAAGGTAGACTAGATTATCTTTATTGAAGGCCAAATAAGGGACAAACACTGCTAAGCATTTAAAATATACTACTTAGGGCGTTTCCCACATCTGCCTTGTGAAGCTGACAGTAAGGCCATTTTACAGATGAGAAAACTGTCATTCAGAGAGGTTAGGTCAGTTTCCCAAGGTCTCCCAACCAGTGGCAATGGTAAAATATCACACCGTTGCCCTAGACACAATTAGGGGAGATGATAAAATTGAATGGAACACTGTTTTCAGGCTCCAAGTTTTTGTGATTGTTGAAAATAAGTATAATAATGGTAGTGCACACCTTTAACCTCAGAAGTGGGGAGGCAGAGGTAGGTGGGTCTCTGTGAGATCAAGGACAGCCTGGTCTACATAGTGAGTTCCAGGTTTGCTGGGGCTACAGGGAGACCCTGTCTTAGAAAAACCAAAAGGAAAAATACAAAAGAAAAAAAGTGCAAGGAGCAGTGTTAGAACATACAACCCAGAGGGTCCCAGCTGAGGGACCTATAAGCTGAGCAGTGCTACCTCCCATCAGAGTCCAGAGAGGTGACAGTGTGAAGGTTCCTATTTCCAATAGGGCACCTAATAAATCCACTCTTCTTCATTCATCAACTCAACAAGTTGTGTATTCATCCTACCGCATCCCAAGGCTTGACATACTGGGGATTCATCACCAAGCAGAGGAAAACAATAGGCTCAAGGAATGCTCTAGAGAAATAACTGAAATCATGTGGTTTAGGTGAAATCTCAAAGTGTGATAATGGCAGAGGCAAACACATTTCCCCTTTGAACAGATGAGATCACTGAAAAAGCCAGGAGACAGAGGAAGCCCAGCCCTCCATTGCCTGCAGCAGAAGAGATCAGCATATGTTTCAAGAACTTCCACTCACTAGGGTAGACACAACATTATAAAGAGTCCTCGTGCTGCAAAAATGTTGAATGCTGGATAAACCAAGCAGACATTGCCCTATCCTGCTAGAATTTTCCTGAGAATGAGAGTTCCCAAAAGTTACTGGATGTCACTTTAGAACAATAGTTCTAGGTTTGGGCAGGACATTAAATCATCTGGAAAGTGTTTACTAGTCCCTCTGCCCATCTCATGTCCAGACCAATTAGATCAGAGTCTTGGAGTGGAGCTCAGACTGTGGCACTCTGTGAGGCTTCCTGGCACTGCTGATGCACAGCCAAGCTAAGGACCATTGCTCTGGAGGTTGGGACAGCCTTGTACCTGGAGAACAGCTAGTCCAGTACTCTGTCAAGTTCACTCAGCTTATTGATGCACAGTGGGTCTGCAATGTTGACCATTTCCTTAACTTTCCCATCTGCACCCTCATCTCTTTCACTCTCCATCCCTGAGAAGATGAGTGAGAGGTGAATGTTATCTCTCAGACAGAACCAGTCAACCTGAGTGGCCACCTCCTGAGTCTAAATTTGCTCATTTATAGTTGAATATTTTTAAAAGGAGTTCCTGCTAAGATGAGGCTACAGGTATAGGTCAAAGAACAGAAGTCCATTAAAGGAATTATTTTTTGGTTTTTGTTTTTTGGTCTTTTTGAGACCAGGGTCTCCTGGTAGCTCTAGCTAGCCTAGCACTCACTATGTAGACCAGGCTGGCCTTGATCTCACAGAGATTTGCTTGCCTCTGCCTCCCAAGTGCTGGAACTAAAGGTGTGCACCACTATACCTGGCTCTAGCTCTTAATTTTTAAAAAGTTAATCCATCAACAAAAGTGGTTGAGCATTTCCTATGTATACTATGCTGACAGAGCATGCAGGGAAGAAGTAGGCCAGTAATTACTTCACCTACTGACCTCTGAATCCATAACTATGGACTAAGGCTAGTAAAGGGTGCTGACAGAAAATAGCACTGAGGGGCTGAAGAGATGGCTCAGTGGTTAAGAGCACTGGCTGCTCTTGCAGAGGACCTGGGTTTGGTTCCTAGCACCCACATGGTGGCTAACAACCATCCAGAACTCTAGATCCAGGGGATCTGACGTCCTCTTCTGGCCTCCGTGGGCGTTGCTTGACAGGAATGCACTTAAAAGCATAAATAAAAATAATGAATTAAACTTAAAAAAAAGAAGAAAATAACATTGAGCTGGAAGATGGAAACATTCAATGCTGCAAAGCAAAATATAAGTTCTGGCTATTGTTGGTCTGTCTTCTGTGGACTCCCAGATCTCACAAGTAGGCAGGATCCTTATCCTACAATGCTTGCAGAGCAAGGTGGAAGTTTCCAGGGGTTTATCTCTAACAATTTGTCCTGAATTTTGTTTGTGTAGATCTAAACAGAAGTTTCAGCTCTAACCTGGAGACATATGAAGCAGTATCAAGTTTGGATTGATCAGACAGCAATACATCACAGAAATGTACTTCTTTTTGTTGTTGCTGTTGTTGTTTTTTTGAGACAGGGTCTTCCTGTAGCCTCAGCTGGCCTGAACTTGTTCTGTAGACCAGGGCTGGCCTCAATCTCACAGAGATGTGCCCTTCTCTCTGCCTCCTGACTGCTGGAACTAAAGGTGTGTGCCACCATGCCAGGCTGGTACTTATTTTTGAGATAAGGTCTTGCTAGATAACCCAAGCTGATTTAGAACTCCCCATCCTTCTGCCTCAGCCTCCCAAGTGTTGGGATTACAAGTGTGGACCCCATACTTGGCTTTTGCTGTTGTTTCAAAGGTGCTTATAAACTGAGGTTTCAAGAGCCAATAACAACAAAAAAATGAAACAATTTAATGAGATCTTTCTACATACAAGATAGGATTTTTTTTTTGTGTGCATTATCTTACCTTCCTAATACCTTTAAGTGGCAGATATAATTATACCTTTGTTGTTCAGGTAAGGAAACAATGAACAAAGATTAGGTTCAGACAAGTAGTTAAGAGGCTAAAGGGCATTCCACTCAGGGATCTGGCTCCAAAGTGAGCATCCTGAACCTCTGTGCTGTATTTCTTCACACATGGTAATTCAAGTCCTAGATGCTTGCTGACCCAGCACACCATAAAAGGTGAAGACAAGTAGTAGAGACAGTTTGGCATCAGCCTTGGAGTGCCATCACATCAGCAGTCAGTATGGGGCACACATCCCATATTTGGGCTTGTCCTGACTGGGGCAATAGATTTGGGTCAATGTATGAGTGAATTTGGATCCTAAGATATCCAAAAAACTTCCTCCCAGGGTAGGGGTCGATGACAGAAGGGGCAACCCCCTCTTCTGGATGGCTTGCACTGAGCTGGCTGCCTAAAGCGCTTATATTGGTGTTCTTATGGGGACACATCAGGTGTGGCACTGGAATCTGGGGATGGAGCCAGTGCACTGAGCAGAGCTCGGTATTTAAAAACTGCCGGGTCAGCTCTGTAACTAACAAAGGATAGAGGAAAAGAGCCCATTTCTTTGAGCTCAGCTAGACAGGAAAAAGGGGCAGCCTGCAATGGTAGACCAAGCAGAATGGGTGAAAGAAAGAGGCCTCAGATAAGAGAGCATCAGGCAGTTACAAGGGAAGGGGAGGCTCCCTTTGCCTCATCTCACCTGGGTCTAGAAAGGCCTGTCCTGCCCTGCCAGTTACCATCTAGTGAACCAAAGGCTCCACAGTACACAAAGAGCCAAGACAGATAACTCTTCTCTCTCTCTCTGAACCTCTGATCTGAGACACCTGTGCAGACAGGGTCTTTGGCTCTGAAGCCCTGGCATGTCAAATATCTGGCAGCATCTTGATCTCTGCCTCAGTCTGCCCTCTCCAGCTGGGTGGAGCATCTCTAATAAGGGACTACACTGCAGGACCCCTCTCCTTGCTGTCTGTGCTCAGAGCCATGTGCTGCGCGCATGCAATTCATTGTCCATCAAAAGCTGGTGGCTTCCTGAGGGGTCCTTTGGAAGCTAGGGTTGCTGAGTAATTGCCGCTATTGAAATTCACTTTTGGATTCCTGAGCAGAGAGTTCTGAAAGCTCCTGTGGACCAGGAACAGGTTTAGTATCCTGCAGGCCTGGGCTGCCCTGACACATTCCTGAAGCTTCATTTCTGTGTGGTCCCTTTCAAAACCTTTGGAAAGTTCCAGGAGATCTATTTCTTGATACTTTTTTTTTTTTTTTTTTTCATCATTGCTTGGGGTCAAGCCAGAAGAGTGCAGAACAGATGTCAGATCTAAAGCTTTCCCAAACTCCACCACTTGACTGTGGGCCTGCTAATCTGCCTTGATGCAAATGAAATGCCTGGGAATGTTTTTCATTCAGTGGGAAGACAAGCCATGAAGAAACCCATCACTTACATGCGGACTTAAAAAATTAAAAGAAAAAAGAAGGCAAGCCTCTGTGGAAAGTTGAGATGCCCTTTTTTTTTTTTTTTTTTTTTTTTTTCCAAGAAAAACATGGGAAACAGGGCAACTTGTGTCAGCTGCACATCTGCCTGGTAGAATGTCTTTTTTTTTTTTTTTTTTTCTCATCTCAGAAAGTCAAAATGGATTATACTTGAGTTCTCAGACCTCTATAGGAACTTTCCTTCTGCACATTGTCAAGAGGCAAACAACAAACAATAAAACAAAATAGGTTTCAATACCTAAAAATGCAAATTCCTTCAGGAAGGTATCTCTACCATGGACCATGCCTTAGATGTGGAGATAACTGGCTGAGTTCAAGGTGAAAGTCAAGACTCAGGATTTATATCTCCAGTGAAAGTGAATATTGATCTTGCTGTGACCATGACTTTTTCTCTGTCATACTACGAGTTAATAACAGGTCTGGCAAGTGATCAAACAGAGCCCACAAACATGTTTCAAGACGTCTTGCTTGGGCAAATGTCCATGCCACCATGCTGACCCCTTAAAAAGTCCCAATTGCATGAGGAAATGGACTCTTAAGTTTTCAAGTCTGCCACAAAAATCTTAGTGTTAGAAGATCTACAGCTCCATATAAATAAATCATATCATGTCCTGCTCCCATGGAGACATTCATTCAAGAAACACCATCTTTCACTAAATATGACATGACGCTTAGTATAAGACACACCACAAGTGCCACACAAAGCCAAATTAACCGAGTTGAATTTCTATATGATGGTCATTGGAAGGGCTCTCAGACCTATTTAGACACAAAAGCATCATCCTCACCTTGTTAATTCATCAAAAAGAAAATATATGCAAAATAAATTTAAGCTATTGCAGGTTTTTTTTTCAACCTGAAAAGTTTGACTCTTCTGACTTTTAAAATTTTTATTGTGAAATAATTTCATATTTATAGTAGAGAAAAACATCAAAAAGCCAACACTGCTAGTCCACCTAGCATATGTTGAACTTCAAGGTCAGTGTAGAAGCCCTAGATTTAAATACAGAACTGCTGTTTACTAGCTGTGTGATGATGACCTGTAGTGTCCTAATTTGGAAACTGGGTCAATAGTTTCCCTTACCTTCCAGCCTTGTTACTTGTATGACACAAAGTTAGTTACTACCTTCACCCACCATGAGGACTGTGTAGATAGCCCTTGACCCCAAGTCAAATTAATGACATGTTTAAGTTATTTGCTGTGGCCAAGTTCATACAGTGTGCTTTCAAATCCACGATTGTCTTACTGAGGGAACCCAAGGTAGGAACTCAGAGCAGGAACTCGGAGACAGGAGCTGAAGCAAAGATCATGGAGGAATGCTGCTTAACCAGCTTCCTCCTCTGGCCTGTGCTCAACCTGCTTTCTTTTTAAAATATTTTAATAAATAAAATAATATTTTATTATTTTTGTTTTATGTGTATGAGTATATTGCCTGCATGTGTGTAAGCGCACCAGTGTCCTGCAATGCTTCGGAGGTGAGAAGAAGGTGTTGGATCCCCTGGAACTGGAGTTTTGGACAGTTGTTAGCTGCCATGTGGGTACTGGGAATTGAACCCAGGTTCTCTGTAAGAGCAGTCAGTGCTCTTAACCATTGATTGAACCATCTCTCCAGCCCCTCAACCTGCTTTCAATACAGGACCACCTGCCCAGGGGTGGCAATGCCAAAAGTGGTCTGGGTCCTCCTACATCACTCCACAATCAAGAAAATGCCCTACAGACATGGCCACAGGCCAGTCCAATGGAGGCAGTTTCCCAATTGAGGCTCCCTCAACCCAGGTAGGTCTAGTGGACAACTAATGCTATCCAGAACAATGATATAAATTTTTTTTTTTTTTTTTTTTGGTGACACAGGATTTCATGTAGTCAACACTGGCCTTGAACTCCCGATTCTCTTGCCTCTACCTCCTAAGTGTTGGGATTACAGGCATGTACTACCATGTCCAGCTTCATTTGTGATCTGATCTTCACATTAATTCCATAAAGCAGGTATTCTAAATTGTACCTTCATGCATTATATGCATTCTCCTGAACTTGTGATAGCTGCCTTTTCATAGTGGCCAGCTCTTTAAACTTGTAAGCTTGGCCTGGCCTTGGCCTTGGCAACACTTGCTGTAGGGTAACATCATAGCTCATGAATGGGGCTTTGTCAACACTGGGTTACTAAGTCTGTTTTGCCTGGTTTGAATCTTTCTCATTTTTCAGATGCATGACTTTGGGTAACTCTGGCCTTCTTTTGGGAACAGCAGGATTTCCTCTCTGGATTTCCTGGACTACTCTGCTCCCTAGTAACCTTCTGCCTGGTTGAGATGTTGAGGGGTGGGGCTGACTGTTAGCTCCAGCTGTGGCTAGTTAACCTTGCCCCATTGCCCTTTGTGGAAGGGGGAAGGCAGTTCAGCACACAAGGTTTTTCAAAGGGGTCATATCATTCTGCCATTAATCCAATTTGGGAGAAAACATGATTCATCTCTTACACACATCAATTTCAAGTAAAAAGCAAACAGTTTTCCCCCACTGCTTTATTCTGGTTTTCTCCTCCTGATCTCCCACGTTATCTCAGAGGTTTGGGGTATGTGTGTAGAAGTACCTTTCATTGACCTGGGAAAGTCACATAGAACAGGCTTGGGGGAGATTTTGGTGGACATTTCTAGTGCCTCCACCCTGGCCCCATTCATAAGAGTAAAGCACTTCCTGGAAAGTCTTTAATATGACTCTATATGAGCAGGCACGTGAATTATTATACATACCCAAGTCTGTCAGTTTCAAAGCTTTCTAATCTTGCCACTCATAAATTTAAAAAGGAAGCTACATTAATGTAGCCACCATTTTAACAATTCTTTGGACGTACATTCAAGATTCCCTTTATACCAGTTGCTAAGAATGTTTGTGCTACAATTAAAGACACAGATGAGGTCGGATCCCACAGAGGCAGCTAGAGGCAAAGGAAGCACCACAATCAAATCCACTGGGAGGTAGAATTTAGAACAAGGGAGGCCTACTGCCCTTGGACTCTACCCAGAATGAGAGCAGCCAGCTGCCTTTGGACTGTACCCAAGGGTGTTTTGTCACTGAACTATCTAAAAGTGAGGGCCTTATAAGGTAGTTTCTTCTAGAAGGCAAATCTGTAGTGAACTCTGAGGGAAGGCCCTGGGGACAGGACAGAAATCATATTTAAGGATGTCAGTAAATGCCTGCTCAGTTCCATCACTCCATCTCAGATCTGTCCAATGCAAAGGAGGGGAAAGCTGCAACCATCACCCCTGCTCTGCCCTCCTCTGAGGTTATTTCGCAGCTCCTAATGAGATTCTCCCAACTCCCACACAACCTTGTTACAGTATTCCGAAGGTCTCTTCCTGGTGTGTAATTCAAATATGGCTGTGGCTATTTAATTCTAGGCTTGAAAATCTATTTCCTTGAAGAATTGTGGAATAGGCACTTGCCATTTAAGAACCAATTCCCAAACTATGATGACATTGTCTTTGGATGGCTTTTCTCTAAAAGGATCATAAGTCCTTTAACCTTTCAACGTTGCCCATTTTCTTTCCCAAGGCTGCTTTAGTTTCTCAAATCTTTCTTTCAATTTAGTGACTAAAACAAAATCAAGTGCTAATGAAGAATTAGTGATTTGCCCACCATTCTAGAAGTTCAGTGTTCAACAAGGTTATAAAAGTTATAAAGGCATTGCTACTGGATTGGGGCAGTCTTACCAGTGACTTCCCCCTCCTTCTTTTTCTCATCTGAAAGTGAGGAGCGGAATCGGATGGTTGTAATTTGGAGGCAGTACTGGTAATAAGCAACCCGAGCTCATGATTAGTAAGACAAAGCCCAGCAGCTCAGGAAGTGTTGGCCAACTCCTAAGCAACACACAGTGTGCCATGGTAGGGTAGAATCTCAGGCCTGACAGTTCTTGAAATTTTTCTTTACTACTTTTGTGTGCTTTGACCAACCTCTTCCCCAATTGCTCCTACCCAACTTCACCTGCTTTCTGCCTCACTTTTGCTTTCTACCTCTATGAGTTTGACATTTTCAGTTTCCATGTGTGAGATCACGTGGCATTTGTCTCTTTGCACATGGCTTATTTTACTTAACATGTCTTCCAGGTTCATCAAATGACAGGATTTCCTTCTTTTTGTAAGGCTGACTAACGTACCATTGTGTTTTTACCCCATTTTCTTATTCTCTTCCTTCTAACTCCATTCCAACCCCCACATTAACTCTTCTCTAGCTAATTGCTTTTTGTTCCTGTCTCAGTCGGGACACCACTTTCCCAAGAAGTCATTCCTGGCTTTTCCTCCATAAATCTGGACCATCCTCCCCTGAATATACCTATCCTTGTAGTATGATGGAGTTAATTTTACAAAGCATTACATTGACTTGTTCTGTCCCAAGATAAACCAGGCCACTAACAAATTCACTGACCACAGGAATTCCTCTATTTCAACTTCCAGTGGAGTTGGATTCTTGGATTCGGGAAGGATAGCAGTAGCACATGAACATTTAAATGACATTTCATCAATCTTAAAAGGAGTCTAAAATGAATTCCTTAAAAACGTTTATAGTTTGCTGGGCATGGTGGCACATGCCTTTAATCCCAGCACTTGGGAGGCAGAGGCAGGCGGATCTTTGTGAGTTCAAGGTCAGCCTGGTCTACATAGTGAGTTCCAGGTCAGCTGGGGCTACAGGGAGACCCTGTCTCAAAAAGACCAAAAACAACAACAAAAATGCTTAAAGTTTGTAAAGTAAGATATCTGGTATCTGACAGTCAAAATCTTCACTGAAGCATTTTCTAATTACAGTGCAGTTCCTGGACCTGATTCTAGCCAGTGAAAGAATGTAGGGATTTGGAGGAAAGTGACCATATGATGTTAAGAGTTCAGGATGGCTGAGGACCATGCTAAGTTAATGTCAGATGGATTCCCTGTCTAGACTTCAGGAAGCAGAAGCATCAAGGAAAAAAGAGCAAACTTCCCACATTTCAAAGGCAAGACACTTTCCTAAAGAACTCATGTGTCTGAACAGCAAATATTTACCAAGTTCCCAATTATTAGTTTGTAAGGAATCATAAGATGAAGTCCGTCCTTTATGCTGTCACAGTCTACTGGGAAAAGACGGATATTCAAAGAGGCCTTCTGAGGCAGTAGGAAGATCTATGCCAGTGGACCTGTTCCCCACTCAGGCCAAAGGTCTTGCTTGTCCCTTTGCTGAAGTCCTCAGATGTGTCCACGGCTTCTTGGCAGGCCCCACCCGCTTCACTCAACTTTGCTCATTCATCCATTCCTCCATCCTACTTCTCTGTTCACAGTACGTACAACTATGTGAAAACATCTGTTTACTTGTTTCTGGCTAAAGTTTATTTTGTTCAAAGTTGCTTACCCTGAGACTAGAATACTACTGGCTAATTCATTCATTCATCCACTCATTCGTTCATTCATTCATGCACTGATCTCCACCCTTGGAGGATTTATGAAAGAACAAAAACTCTCTTCTCACATAGAACATCTTTCTAGTCGAATAATGACAATAACCTTGATCAAGTGACTTATATGGATAACCTTCATACTATTTGACCATCACAACAACCCTATGAGACATATTTATAATCTCATTGTACAAGGGAGGAAGTCTATGCATGAGAGGTCAAATGAGTTATTGTTCAAGGCTAGAGTTGGTTAATGGTAGAGTCAACATTCACACCTAGGGCATCATATTCTACAATTCATTGTCTGTCTCTTGTACAAATCTAGACACATCATGTATCCAGTAAGAATTTGTAGAAACAATGGCTGAATACTGAAGAGTGCTAGGGGAATAAAGACATCAAGATGGGGCAGGGGGAAAAGTCGAGTACTTTACAGAGAAAGTGACAAGATCCTTGAAGACTAAATAAGAGTTCCAGTGGGGGGGCTGGAGTAAACCAGTGTAATTGTGGGGTGTGTATGCAGGGTGTAGGCAGGAGGCATTCCAGGTAGAAGGCAGAGCACCTCCAAAGGTATGAAGAATAGCACACAGTATTGCAGTTGAAACATAAACTGGAGGGAAGAGGTCAGAATAATAGATGCAGTTACATTGTGAAGACCCTCTTGCTACCTGAGTGGGAGTTAGATCCTGGCCACTGAGGCAACCCTTAGAAATGGCATTCTGGTTCCACAAGTAAAAATTCTGAAGAAAGTGGAATGGTACCTTTGCTGGATAATTTTAGTGTCAACTTGACACACCTGGGTTGAGGGAGCCTCAACTGGGGAATTGCCTCTATTAGACTGGTCTGTGGCCATGTCTGTGTGTAATCTTCTTGATGAGTGATGTGGCAGGGCCCAGCCCACTGTGGGTGGTACCACCCCTGGGCAGGTGGACCTCTGTTGTGTAAGAAAGCAGGCTGAGCAGGGGCCAGGGAGCAAGCCAGTAAGCAGCGTTCCTCCATGGCCTGTGCTTCCAGGTTCCTGCCTTGAGTTCCTTCCTACCTTGGGTTCCCAGATGAACTGTGACTCAGGATATGTAAGCTAAATAAACCCTTTTCTCCCCAAGTTGGTATTGGTCAGAATGTTTTGTCACAGCAATGGAGAAACAAACTAAGACAGTACCCAAATGTGTCAGAGTGACTAAATGGATTTGCCAAGGGACTCAGATTTAAAGAATCATGAACAAAAGGTCTAAGAATTGGCATACAGGAACACCCTCTCCTGTTCCAATATCACGATTTTATGACATGTCCCATCTTCTCTGCATCAATTTCTTTTTATTAAACTGAATTGTCAAGTCTCCCTTTCCAGTTAACCATGACTGCAGGGACCTTAGTAAGATCTACTGGCACTAAATTTATGATGACAGTTCCAAGATTTGAGATTATTAGCTCATTATCTCTCAAACAGATTTTCAAGCAGATGGCTTTGCCCTCTACTGCAGAGGTACAGAAACCAGCAGGAAAGCTCCTTCTAGAAGGAAGTAAATGGTGATCTCAGAAAAGGGAAGCACTGGGGAAAAACTCCGGGGATTTAGGGAAAGTGCTTGGGAATTGTAACACATACTTCCTTCACGGGCAACAGCAGATTTGCTCTGTGTATCCCCAGCTGCACACAGCTGAAGCCAGCTCAAGTGCTCAATAAGTGTTATACTAAATGAGACCAAAAATTCCAGGCAGATGGAACTATCTCACTGGGACTGAGTGAACACCTCCTCCCTGTCAACACTCAAGCACAACGCAAGTTTCTTTTGAGGACAGAAATGGCTAGAGGAAGCGAGAAAATGTGTTTTTTTACTGTTTGCAAAGATCCAGTACTGAATGGTTTATATAGAGATAAATGGTACTCTGTCCAGCTTGCTGCAGTAACTGTCAAAACACACCCTGGATTTAAAAGAAGGGCATAAGGAGCCTGGTTTCCCGGATCTGGATCCCTTACCCTTTTCTGCCATGGAAGGTATTTCATGTCCTCTTCTGCCCTCTCCGGTACTGTTTTATAACTGCTCCCAGAAGCCAGCCCCCATGCCTCTCAGTGTGGGCCAGGAAGAAGAAAGGCTAATTCATGCTAAGTTTCCAGTTTTAGAAGTGATTTCTCCTATCAACTTCCTGGGCATATAGATAAAGTCAAGTCTGTGCCCTTAAAGGAGTTTACAGTTTGGAGGGGGACTGAAGAGTTGTACATCCCAGGTAACGAGGCAGATGGATTCTGAACAGCCATCATGTTTTCCCAACATACTGTGAGGGCTGAGAGAAGAGAGGAAAGATTTTTATCTAGATTAAAAAAAAGACAGGAAAATAGAGGGGGAAGGCGAAAGGGACCAGCGGGCAGAGGGAACAACAAAGGATAATGGGAGAGCTATATATAATAAAAGCATACTTATGAATGTAGAAAGTGTCATAATGAAACCCATCACTCACTAATAAAAACAATAAACTGCAGATGAGAAAACCACAACATTAAAAAGTCACCAGGCCAATCTGCTCTGATTGAGATTTTGAAACTGCGAGAAGAAATCCTCCTTGGAATGTTTATAAGAAAATCTCAGTATTCGGAATGAATTCATAATGTGCATTTCTCTTCATGATGTGACTGCCAAATGAGATCCAAAGGAACACATGGCTGTTTCTGTTGGAAACAGGGATTATTTGGGTTGTGATTTTCCAAGCTTGAGGTGATAAAACTGTAATTGGGTAACTGTGAGTTACACCATCTATGGCTCTCAATAGTGAACTTTGAAGTGAGTGACATACAAGCTATTTACATATGGATTTCTGGGAAAAGTGCTAAGGAAAGAACAGCTACTAGGAAGCTCTGGAGAAAGTCTGAACTGTGCTAAAGAATCAACAGCTGAGTGGTTCCCTCCCTTCCTACCATGGCTGAAGCTGCTGCCAAAGCTGGAGTTCTAACTTTCCCTTAAAAAGACTGCTGATGGAAAATGTTATTTCAGGCAGAATTAAAGTTTCTGTTTTTTGTTCCAATTCCAGACTTTATCTTTCCCGTTTCATGTATGACAAGTTTGGATTTGTATAGACTAAAATAAACAAGCATATGTCAAAGGCATTCCTGCTGAACCGTGCATTCTGGGGACACATTATGAAGGGGGGAAGAAAAAACCCAAGAAGAAAAACAACATGGTCATAGGCTCACAACATAAAAGAGTTTGCATTTGTTTTTGCCCACAAGCATAATGGGCTAGCTAGATTACGGCTTGAGAATAGGAAATTCCACTAAGTCAATATTAATACGAAATTCAATTAAAAAATTCTTACTACTTAGTCATGGAAATAATTTTCTGAAAGTCGTTTCTTTACATTTCTCTGTCAACCCAATCTACTTCACCTCTCTATATACCCAAGCAAAAGAAAATGAGAAAAAGACGTATCTTTGACTTTCAAGAATGGGGCCGCTCTTGAGAATCACCTTGCCAGCGGTAGGCTGGGTGAACTGTGGGGATGCAGGAGCCCGAGGTCTCTGAAAATCTTTTCTATATATACACCCTGCCCTGGGAGTTCTCACTTTCTGGGCGCGCATACCATACTCCAAATAAAACTATCGGAAAAGAGCCAAGAGGCGCAATCCCTGGCTTCAGGCACCCGGCTGTGGCCAACTCCCTCCCGCGGGCCTCTAGGGATGCTCTGGAGAGGAGCTGCGGGGACCACCCAGCGGCGGTCCGGGTGCCCCGCGCGGCGTGGCGGGGGAGGCGCAGGTGCCCACCTTGCTCGCAGGTGCCCTTGCTGACCTGGGTGATGGCCTCCTTCCCGAGGCTCTCGGCCCGCAGGCTGGCGGCACGCAGCTGGCAGCCGCTGGGGTAGGTGGTGCCGTCGCTGCCACACACGGGGTAGCGGCTCTTGCACACGCACACGCCTCCCACAGCGGGGCCTCCGGCTGCTGCTCCGGCTTTACCCTTCCGCCTCTTGCGGCTCTTCACGCACTCCATGCCCGGCGCGCAGTGCCCCCTGCCGGCCGCGCCGCCCCCGCACGGCTCGCCCTCCCCGCGCGCGCACACCGGGCAGCACCCGCAGGCGTCGCGGGTCTCGCCCAGCGGGCAGCCCTGCTGGGGCAGCTCGGGGCAGGAGGCCGGCTCGCACGGGCCGCAGGCGTCAGAAGAGGAGGAAGAGGAGAGGGGCAGGAGCAGGAGCAGCAGCCCGGCTGCGCCGAGCAGCAGGACGCACGGCCGCTCCATGGCGGGGTGGCTGGACTCGAGCGCGAGTGAGCCGCGGGGGAGCGCGG
>NW_008338715.1:9018558-9036509 GCF_000622305.1 Nannospalax galili | reverse complement strand
GCCGCCCCGCCCGGCGCGCCACGGGAGCCCTCCCCGGGGCGGAGAGCCCGCCCGCCTGCCTGCCCCGCCCGACCGCCCGGCCGAGCTCCCGCCGCCTGGCCGTGGGGCAACTTCGCGGCGGAGCATCACCGAAACGGGGCCTCTTCACCACCGGGCGGGCCGGTCCCGCTCGGTCCTCTGCCCTCTTCCTTCGCGCCGCTCTTCAACCCTTCAGGGATGGCAGTTGACAGCGCCTCCGGCACCTCTGTTCCTGTCCTCCCTGATCCAGCTGCTTTTACTTTTAACTCCGAGGGAGGGCTCAGTTTGATTGATTAAATGCTTAAGGGCCTGGGAAACCTGAGTACTCTGTGGTCACTCTTAACAACAAACTGTTAAGGAGGGGTGTGTGGATTTGGGGGTTCCCTTTGGTTACAGGGCCGGTGTGGTTTGGGGTACCAGGTGATAAGAATAAATCTATGCCAACCACTTTTCATTTGGGAGCCTTATAACTTCACACCCTCTCGTCTCACACTGTAAACCCTGAGCTGTCTCAGGCAAGTCAAACTCTTTGTGAAGCTGGAATCCAGAGGAGAGCTGTGTTGGGTTTGGTTCTGAGTTCATGCTAAATAGTGTTGGATCTCCATCACGCCCACAGGAGCACAGCTGGGAGCACAACGCCTTAGTGGACATACCACTGAGGCACCTGAAGCAACTGCTGTTTTCACCAGCCTTCCCAGGAGATTTTGATATAAAAGGATCAATTATTCCTCAGTCACTTTGCGAGACACTAATTTCAAAGGCTTTTCCAAGAATATCGGTCCTTCGGACCCATCTTACAAAGATACTGAAGTTGACTCCATTTTTAAATTGAATTTATAACATTGCAATGCACATCATTCTACTGGTCATATTTTATTCTATTTTACTTTAGTTTTAAAAGCTATTTATTCATTTATTTATTTAGATTATGTGCACATATGAAAACAACTTTGTCAGAGTCAGTTCTCTCCTTTTAGAAGCTTATGTAGCAATATTATTGACTGAAGCTTATCTTTTTTTCTTTCTTTCTTTCTTTTTCCCTGCAGTCAGGTAAGTAGGACATCATCAGTTATCGCCTCGGATGGCACTTCCTATGACTAGTTTCATTAGCACAGAAGCTTATGATCTTTAAGTTATACTTGTTAAAAGAACTTTACTTTTTCTTTTTTCTTTTTTTTTGAGACAGGGTCTTTTATAGTCCAGGCTGGCCTAGAATTCTGTGTGTATTTGAATTTATCCTCCTGTCTTTGCCTCCTGAGTGCTGGGATTTATAGGCATTTGTGACTATGATGGGTCAACTAAGCTACACATCTACCACTATATTGTTATTTTAAAACACAGAAGGCCATTCAGAAGTAAGTTCACTATTCACCCTACAGGGATAGTGACCTTATCTCACATAACTGTCTTTGTACTCCTTTAGACTATATAAGCAGGTCAGTGTCCACACCCATAGCAATCACCGGGGAAGGACCTGTTTCTCTGGAGTCCACAGAAAGCATTAGTCCTTTTTTTTTTTTTTTTTTTTTTGGAAGATTTAAAAAATATATTTATTGGCCATTTATATTTCTTTTGAAAAATGTTCAAGTGTTTAAACGTTTGTTTATTTGATTGTAACAGGGTTGTGCTGTGTAACCCAGGCTGGCCTCAAGCTTGCAGTGCAGTCCAGGTTAACCTTAAACTCAGGGCCCTCCTGTCTCAACCTCGCCACTGCTGGGTTTGCAGGCATTTGCCACCATACTTATCCAAGTTATTTCTTGGATTATGTATTCTTTTGCTGTTAACTTTTTGAGTTCTTTATATTTCTGGATATTAATCCTCTATCACATGAAAATCTTTAAGGATTTTCTCCCATTCTGCAGGTTGACAGTTTATCCTGTTGATTGTTTCCTTTGTTGTACAGAAGTTGTTTAATTTGATACAGTCACCATTATCAATTCTTGCTTTTATTCCTTGACCTATTAGAGTCCTATTCAGGAAATCTTTGCCTGGACCAATAATTTGAAGTGCTTCCCCTCTGTCTTGTACTTTCTTTTAACTTAAAAAAAGCTTCATTGAGAATTTTATACATGCATATAAGGTGTTTTGATTAAACCCACACCCACTCCCTCCCCTCCAACACCTGCCATATCTACCCATCACTTTTTTCTGACAACTTCGTGTACTCTTTCAGAAAGCATTAGTCTTAGGGACTGTGTTAAAACAATAATAAAAAAAGGTTATCTTAAGAGGTTAATGCAATATTAATGGATTAAATTATAAATACCAAGCACAGAAACACATCATCCCTGTTCAAAAATGTTCATTTTCCTGTGAGCAAATGTTACCAGAGCAGTGACCCTCCATCTGCCTTATCTGTCCACAGCTGTAGAGAGAGGATGGCTGGCAGAGTGCCAGGTGTGTGGAGCTTTAAAGAGAGCACAGCTGCCACATTCCCCTTTCCATGCACATAGGAGGTGTGACTTTGGGTGACCAAAGCCAATGCACCCTGTTAACCACATGTCAGGCTGTACCACATGGTGCAGAAGTGGTGAGGAAGACCCCTGCACTGGAGGGCCTGCCCAGGCCCATGTTACATTTTAGCTTTTTCCGCCTTTGACATAAATTCCAGGATTTGTAAGGTTGCTAACTGAAAGCAACAAACCCAGGTCTCAGCACTGTCAGCACTGCATGGGGCTATTCTCACCAGTCTTCCCAGGATGATTAGTATAAATTTTAAAAATAAATATAATTTAAACAAAAATGGGGAAAAGACAAATGTTCTTCTATGTAGAAAAGGGCAACTGTTTAAAAGAAATCTTTTATTTATTCTCTGATAATTTCATACATGTAATGTCTATTGGGCATATCCATTCCCAACTCCCTGTTTCCACTCCCCCAGGAATGCCAACGTGTCCCACTCCTCTCTTCATGACCTCCCCTTTTATTGGTAACCCACCAAGTCCAATTAGGGCTACGGTTTTTGGTCTCTGTTTAGCATGTTCTAGAAAAGTGACACCTTTAAAAAGAAGGCTATATGGTGACGTGACAGTTTAAAAACCAATGAAACACCTTTAGTTTTCCTACATAGTCTTATCTTTGTCTCATAGTCAGAGAAGTATATTAGTAAAACAGTTCTAATTGGACCAAATGCAGAGTGTATGTATGGTGTTTCTTTTTCAGTTTCGGTTCTTTTAATTTTCTGGCTAAGATACTAAGTTGTTTCCACAATCCATTGTGACTTACCATCTTAGTGTGATGTTCTCCAGAAGTCAAAGTTGCCCCTAAAACAAGAATTCCAGTGTAAGTAGTTTACATTCAAGGTCACATAAGGCCCTATGTGGATGGGACAGGTAGGAGGTGGGCAGGAAGGAAAGATGGCCTTAAAGATGCTTATCTTGGTTGGCCAGTCTCTACTGTGTGTGTGTATGTGTGTGTGTGTGTGTGTGTGTGTGTGTGTGTGTGTGTGTGCGTGTTTCTCTGGTGGGGGATTGTAAGAGCAGCTGCAGGGCTGTGGGGCTGTCCTCCAGAGAGTGAAAAAGCCCTGCATCAGAGCGAGCCCCAAGAATACAAGCATGTGGGACAGTGCATTCCCTTTGGGGGCCCTCACTGCTCAGCCAGCGGAAATAGCAATCAGTGTCCTTTGTGAAGGAGGACCTAGTCTGTAGTAGTGCCAATCAAGGTGGCAGTGCCAAACATGGTGGAAGACTTGACAATAGAGACATGACCCAGAGAAAGGAGAAAAGGAAGGAAACAGGACCCTTGAGACATTTAATAATGTCCTTCCAAGTAAGCTGTTGTGCTCAGCTTCAGTTTTAGAGAAATCAAGAGCCTGGTTGTAGATGTGGGATTATGTCCTGTGCGAAGAGACGAGTTTACCTCTTCCTGTTTAGTCTGGTGCCTTTTATTTTGCTTTTTTGGATAACTTCCCTGGTCAGTGCCTGCAGCTTACGTCAACTAGACATGGGGAGAGTAGACATCCTTGGCTTGGTCTCAGCCTTAGAGGGAATGTTTTAGCCTTTCTCGACTGAGAATGACATCAGCTGCAGGTTTTTCACATGTGGTCTTATCAGGTTGATGGAGTTCATTTCAATTTCCAGTTTGGTGAACAGTTTTAGGAAGTAGTGTTGGATTTTGTTAGATGCCCTTTCTTGGTCTACTGAGATGGTAATTAAGGATGCATTTATTCTCTTAATATGGTATAGTCTATTAGTTTATACTTTTATTTTTGAATGTTGAAACCCAACTTACATTCCTGGAGTAAATCCTACTTAGTCATAGTGTATAACCCTTTTTATGTGTTTCTGGACTCAATTTGTTAATATTTGTCTTAGTTACTTTCTATTGCTGTGATTAAAGCGCTGACCAAAACCTACTTGAGGAGGAAAATTTGGCTTAACAACTTTCAGTACATCATCAAGGGAAGCAAGACAGGAACTCAGGGAAGGAACCTGGAGTATAGACAATGGAGGCACGATGCTTACAGGCTTGCTCCCCTGGCCTGGCCTCAGACTGCTTTCTTCCTTTTTTTTTTTTTTTTTTAAATTAAAAAATTTTATTGAGGCCAGGCGTGGTCGCGCACGCCTTTAGTCCCAGCACTCGGGGGCAGAGGCAGGTAGATCTCTGTGAGTTGAAGGCCAGCTTGGTCTACATAGTGAGTTCCTGGATAGCTGGGTCTACAGGGAGACCCTGTCTCAAAAAGATCCCCCCAAAATTTATTGAGAATTCCATACATGCACATATGGTGTTTTGATCAAATCCATGTCCACTCCCTCCCCTCCAACTCTTCCCATATCTCCCCATCACTTTTTCCTGACAACTTTGTGTACTCTTTCTTCCTTCCTTCCTTCCTTTTTAATGGGGCTTTTTAAATCTATTATAACATTCCCCCCTCTCTGAAGAGAACCCTAAAATCTTTTAGGGATTAGATAAGAGCTCCCAAATACTTTTGACATTTTTGGCCTTTGGAACACAGTATGTTGGTAAGAGGCTCAAGGACATTTTGACTTTTAGCCGAGAAACTGGTTACTTTTCTTTGGGGTCTTTTTACCCTAACTGCATAGCCAATTCCTATCTCTTATTCTTATCACACCTCTGAAGAGGTTATCCAAATTGCTGATGGGGAATTGGGACACAGACTGCTCTGGCTTCTTCCATGCTAAACAGGGGTATAGGGTGAGGTAACTTGGGTACCCCTTCAGTGGGTCTATCTAAAAGACTCCCAAATTGCATAACTCTTAACTATAGGGAGAAAAGAAAGTCCTTGACTAGTGCCTAGGCAGCCTGCTTTCTTATACAACACAGTACCACCTGCCCAGGGGTGGCACTACCCATAGTGGGCTGGCCTCTCCCACATCACTTACAATCAAGAAAGTGCCTCACAGACTTGTCCATAGGCTAATTCAATGGAGGAAATTCCTTGAGGTTCCCTCCACCCATTTGTGTCAAGTTGATAACTGGAGCTATCTAGAACAATATTTTTAAAATTATTTATTTTTATTTTATGTGTATCCCCTGAAAGTGGAGTTACAGACAACTGCCATATGGGTGATGGGAATGACCCAGGACCTCTGCAAGAACAGCCAGTACTCTTAAGCCTTCTCTCCAGTACCGATTTGTTAATATTGTGTTGGTTATTCTTGCATCAATATCCATAGGAGATAATGGTTTCTAGTTTCCTTGTTACAGAATAATCAAAGAGTTTTTCTACTAAGGCAATAGTGATATCATACAACGAGTTAGGAGTGTTCCTACCTCTTCTATGTTTTGGGGAAATTTCTAAATAATATTCATTCTCTTAATCTTTGACATCTAGTGAATCCATATGGGCTTTCACTTTTCTTCTTGGGAAGTTTTTAAATTCTTAATTCAATCTCTTTGCTTAAGATAAGCCTGTATTAGTTTGGTAGGGTTGCTATAACAAAGCCATTCCTGATGGTTTAAACAGGAAATTTTTTTCCCCTGCATTTGGAAATAGATTTTTTAACGCTCATGAGACCATTAAGCCCCAATCCAATATGCTTCATTGGAAACTACTGAAGAAAAAGGAGGAAATTCCAGTGAGGATACAGTGAAAATGTGGCCATCTGAAGAGCAAGGACAGAGGCCTTGGTGAACCAAACCTGTTTCACTATGACCTTGGACTTCTAGCTTCCAGAACTTTGCCCAAATAAATCTGATATGTAAGCCACATACTCTGGTATTTTATTATAGCAGCTCCAGCCAACTAGTGCACTCACCCCATAATCATCCAGCCCAGTGACTTTGGGGACCCAGAGATGAGAGTCTATCTTTTCTCCTCCTTTTCCCCTCCCTCTATCCCCATCTTCTGGTCTTTGCTTTCAAGGCTAGGACTTAGGAAGACTAGGGGAGAGAAGGAAGTGCCTGCCTATTAATATGGCTACGTAAAGCCTTTTTATTACTACTGCTGATTTTATGGCTACTCAGAGTACTTGTGGACAATTTGTGTGAGGCTTGTCTCCAAAGACTAGCTTTCTCTTGTGGGGCCCAGATGTTGATTCCTTGAAGGATCTGGTGGTGCCTCTTTATAGCACAGTTCACTGGCACTCAAGAAGCCCCTGACATCCAGGAACGGAGTCAATCTTACAGCTAGTCCACTGTGTTTTTACAAGTTGACCTGACATCAGCAGTGAGGCCTTGGTGTTACTACAAGCTGATGCTTGTAGCTGAGCCACATTGTTGTCCTATGGTGCATAAACAATCCCACAGAGCATCCTCTTTAGAGGAGGTCATCATGTCACTCAGAAATACTAAGCACTGCCTCCCTCACTAGGCAAGACATGTGGGGCATGTCCAATCACAGCTCTATTTTGTGCCTATGTGCCTTTCCTTCAGAGATAGAATTCTACTTTATTCATAGGAGGGACTTCCCAAGATCCTTAGTGGATGCTTGAAACCTTGGATAGTACCAGTCTATATGCACTATGTATTTTCTTAAATATGCATACTTATGATAAAATTTAATTTGTGAATTAGGCACAATAAGAGACTATGAACAATAATATTAAAATAGAGCAATTATAACAACATGCTGTAGCACACTTATTTAAAACTTATGAGTTGTTTATTTCTGGAATTTTCCATGTAGTATTTTCAGACCTTGGTTGAGTGTGGGTAATCAAAATGCAGAAAGCAAAGCCTCAGATGAGGAATAGGAACTGTCTTGCTTTCTGACAGCACCAATCCATAGTAAGTTCCTGTATCTTTAGGTCTTCCCCCAAATTACTCAGCCAAAGTCCAAGTTTTCTTTCTTTATTATTTTATTTTGTGTATGCATGTATTGCCTGTATGTATGTTGGTGCACTCATGTCATACAATGCCCTCAGAGGTCAGAAGAGGCAGTTGTATCCCCTGGAACTGGAGTTATGGACAGTTGTTAGTTGCCATGTGGGTGCTGGGTTTCGAACCTGGGTCTTCTGTAAGAACAGCCAATGATGTTAACTTCTGAGCCATCTCTCCAGCCCCCAAAGTCTAAGTTTTCTAACAGACTCTTTGCAACACTCTTTAAAAGAAATCTCTTGGTTCATTATGATATCTACTTTCTTTTGCTATGATAAGTAACTTATCATATTCAGGTTTAAGTGTGTCCCTAGTAGTCATTGACTGAAGGCTAATGACATGTGAATGATTTGTCCTCAAGTCTCATCTCTTCTACCATATTTTAGTTCATTATTCTCCCACCCCAACACACTCCAGAACTCTGCTGATGGATCCTTTGATGAACTGCCTCCTCCTCCTCCTCCTCCTCCTCCTCCTCCTCCTCTTCGCCCCCTCCTCTCCTTCTCCCCTTGTCCTCTTCCTCCTCCTACTTCTTTTTCTCCTCATCATCCTTTCTTCTTTTTCATCCTCCTCTTCCTCTTCCGCCTTCTTTCCTCCTCCTTTCCCCTTCTGTTTCCTCCTCTTCCTCTTCCCCCTCCTCATCCTCCTCTTTTTTGAGACAATTGCCACTCAGGCTGATATGAAACTCTCTATGTTGTCCAGGCTGATCTTGAACCTGTGATCCTGGTAGAGCTAGGATTACAGGCATGTGCCACTGTGCCTGGCTTGTGAATAAATATCTTTCTTGGTGGTGCGTGTCCAACACTTCTCAGCCCAGCAACCTTCACATGTATATAGAAAATGCCTGGCACTGTGCACTTACCTTACTTCTCTATATCTCTGTGCTGGACCAGCACAGGGTAGATGCAAGCCTGCTCTCCTGCAGACTCTAATGAGAATGGGATGCTTGTTGCTTTTTCTTGCAGGAGTCATAAATCTCTCATCTCATTTGGGTTCTTGGGGCTTGGAGGAGAAATCCCCTGCACTTGCTACTGGACTCTCATTCACCCAAACCTTGTCTGCAGTGTGTGAGAGAGAGTAATGCATAGGAACTGGGTTGATTGTGAAAGAGACTTTTAGGACCAAGGACTGTTCTTGTCCAACTCTTGGCTGCTCTTTCTTTAGAATGTGGGATTGCACAGCCCCTGTAGATTTTTAGAATTTATTTTATTTTATGTATGAGTGTTTTGCCTGCATGTATGTGGCAGAGGCCAGAAGAGGGCATTGGGTTCCCTGGAGTGAGGGCCAGTTGTGAGTCACCATGTGGGTGCTGGGAACAGAACTGGGTCCTTTGCAAGAGAAGGAAGTACTATTAACCACTGAGCCATCTCTCCAGCCCTAGCATCTGTAGTTTTGAATTGTGCTTCCTTGGGTCATTTTTAGGAGAGAGAAAAGCTCTATTCAACAACGTATTGCACTAGTACAGTGCCTTCCATCCTTATCATTTGTCTCTCCTATCATGGTCATTGTTACCATCGTCATCCTCATCAGTAGGAGGGGGATTGACAAGTGGTAGGGAGGGAGTATATGATCTTTCTGGCCCTGATAGACTACACAAGCAGGGAGTGGGCTAGTGGAAATCACTTTGACACATTCCAGCAACCATAAGAAGCCCAGTTTAGCTGAAGCAGTGTGTAGGTAGAAATATGAGGAACAATGAGTCTAGAAAGAAGGCAGCTGCAGAAGCCCAAGGGCCTTGTCCATCATATCTAGGACTTTGAACTGGGCCTTATAGATGATGGTGAACTATTGAGAGATGCAGGAGAGAGGTAAGATCTGGTCTGTGGGTTAGGAATGTCACCACAGAGGTAAAAGAAGAATGGGTTCCAACAGTTTTAGACTACAAGAAGGAACAGAATTTCCAGGTGGTGTGTCTATATAGTGCCTTTTTGGGAGTTAGATTAAAGTACCCCATTGAGAAGATGCAGTGCAGAGGACTCAACAAGCAGGTGGTATCTTTGTGCAAACAAAAAGGTTCTTCTTCCTCCCTTGAGGTAGACTAAGTTTATATCAGGTTGAGTGGTCTAACAGGTAGAGGGAGGGCTGGAGTATAACCCCACAGGAAGTAGAGCCAACATTGTATCTGCTATAGAAATGACAATTAAAAATTTAAATAGACTGCTGGCAGCTCCTACTGCCCACCTCTATCTCCACTTGGGGAGGTCTCAGTGTGAGCCTGAAGTGAGTTGTGGCAATGGGAATGAAGGTAGAGACTGTCATACCTGTTGTGAGAGGAAGGGGGTCACTGTCCATAATTATGCTGTGACATCAGGCATGGATTGAGACTGCACTGGACAATGGGATATCAGGTTCCCCTACACAGAGGGGACGGGGTGTGAGAGATCTTAGAAGTTGAATATGCAGGCCTTACTCAGTGACTCTGTATGAGAGGAGCCAACAGAACACCTGACTTTCTCACATGATGGACTAAGGCAGAGAGGAAGGTGCAACTGTGAACTGTGTTGAGGGGAAGGGAGTGAGTGTGACTACTGTTTACATCTACTGTTTTGGGGATGGTCTGGAGCAGGAAGCTGGAACTTCCTTAGTGATCACATCACATTATTTCAGAGATACCATGGGGCAGAGAGGACTCTGAGTAAGCTCTTGGTGTTTGCTCTGTCCCTAATTGAAAAGTCTCAGTGATAAAATCTCATTGTATAATAAAGGACAGATATTGATTGCTCATCACTATTCTGTCTGCTGTCTTCAAAGAAATACTGCTATGCAGGGAAATAGCTAATGACATAACTGAAAAGGCATTAATAGTTTATAAAATTCAATAGAACTTGGAGGACTCTGGAGGTCATTTAAAGCAAAGTGACAGTGCAGCATGCTGTAAGCCCTGATCCTAAGACACCAGGGTCAGAAATACCTGAAGAGCCCTTAGAGATCATCAAGGAGGGTGTGTTTTTGGTGGTCTGCCTTGGGTTCTGTTCCATATTGGGAAGACCACAGAAGGTCACTGTATAATAGCAAATTACTTGCAAATATACACAGACTATTACAAAGAAAATTTAGAGTTTCAACTCTAACCCTCATTGCACTGCATCTATCATGCAAGGCTGTTAAATCTCCAGGAGCTTCATTTTCTGGTTTAGAATTCATTATTTTACACTTTAACTTTGAATTAGCATAGAGTTTTACATTTATATCCTCCTATCCAATAAATTGGAGAGCATGTCTTTTTGTGAGGTGTAGAAAAAATGTCTTGGGTTATTTCATAATGAGACTTCATCTTTCTTTTGTTGTGGGGAAGGGATGTGATTGGGAAATGAGGCAGTACCCTGTAGTAATCTCCCAGCTGCTTGGTTCCATAATTCACCTTGGCAAACTAGAAAAACAAAGATTAAAAAAAAGTCTCATCATTGTAAGAAACCTGGGCGACTACGCAACAAAGGGGAAGAAGACATTTTCAGTGAAGAGTGTCTGGGAAGGATTTCTGAGGGGCCATGGGAAGTAGGTGATGGTCTCTCTTCTGGATGCATCCATCAGGCCCTTTCTAAGGCAGCTGATCAGCTGGGAGGATAAGATCTTGAATAATAACATTCCTTTCACTGATGCTGTTTGTTTTTAAGCTTGTTAAAGGGTTGGAATAATAACATTCCTTTCACTGAAGCAAAAGATTCACTTAAAAATAAAATTCACTGATACATGAGTGACACCAAAGTTGCTTGTTAGAGCATCGTGTTGCCTCTGCTGGCTTATCAGCCTCTAAGGCAGATAACAAACTAATTCCAGTATTGTCACAGTGTCTAGCTATTGTCATCCTAAATAACAAATGCCACAGAGACTAAAGAATGGTGATACATACTTGGGAACAGCAGAGCACTGCAATAGGAACTCGTGTGCTGTGGTAAATGGTGAGCTATTCTAGGAGGTTGAGGCAATGGGAAGTTTTTAAAGGCAAAGTGAGGAGGATTGCATAAGATTTCAAAACACTACTCCTTAGACACCAGGATTAATAACAGGGTGGTGTTAGTCCAAGATTAAACAGTTAGCTGAGAGTAGACCTTCATATGGATGTATTTTCTGTGAGTTTGCAGTGGCCTTTGTGTAAGGTTGTGAGTCCAGCAGAGTCTTTTGTGATCTTGCTATCAGTTCTTGCTATGAGTCATGTGTCTCCTTCACAACCTCCTGACTTTCTCCTTTTTGTATTTAGTTTTCTTAGGGTTTGACATAAGTGACTCCATTTTGTTTTTGACACCATTTGCATTGCCAAGCCACTTTACTCAGTGTCTTCTCATAGCACCAGAGTTTTCTTAAAATGCTTGTTTAGAACTATTCTAGCTCATGACTAGAATAGAGGGAGTATTGGAAAAATTTAAGTCCTCCTTTTTGAACTTTGTTCAGTGGCATTATCACAGGCCATGTGAGTCCTGCCTTCCTGGGAGGTACCATCTTGGGCCTTTCCTCAAAGTTTAGAGGTGTTACACTTTTGTCCTCATGTAAGTAGGATCCTGAAAGCCCACATGAGGCATCAGCAGAGTTGGTAACTAGCTTGACTGTCAAGGTTTTCAGTGGCAGAAAATCTACAGTTGCTCTCAACTCCCTTAGGAAAGTGCTAGTGACTGTTCAGGCCTCAGTGAACTCTCAATGCTCTGTGTAGCCCCAGTTTCAGGAATCCATTGGGCAGGTAGGTGGGTTGCTAGGGAGACCAGTGGAGGCTGAACTAGCTCCAAGGGTGGGATGAAGATCCAATGGAGGTGTCCTGGACTCTTCAGCAGAATGTTGGGAGGGGCTATTTGGTGACAATGATGCTTGCCCAGGAACAATCTTCTAGCTCTTTGGTCATCGGAATGAAGTGACAGATGCAAACACTTTCCAGATTCATATGTCTCTCAGAGGCCCTCTTGCCATCCTTTGAAATATTTTTTGGTCACAGTCTTAGGTAATCCTACGTGAATAACGTTTGCCAGAAGTACCTCATTGTGACTGAGTAGAAGCTATTTCCAGCTTGGTGTGGCGGCTCTTATCTGTAATCTTAGCACTTGGGAGGCTGAGGCAGGAGGATTGCTATAAACTCAAGGGTAGCCTGGGCTACATTATGAGTTAGACTGTGCTACAGAGTGAGACCCTGTTCCCAAACCAATCCAAACCAAACCAAATGAAGCCAAACCAAACCAAAACAATGTATTTCCAGGTACAAGATTCTTGCTCTTGTAGGCAGTCCTGGCCAATTAAAGTTTTTTTTTTAATTGAATTTTTGTGTATTTTATACATAAAATCGTCTTTATAATCCCTTCTCCCATCTCCTTTGGCACCCTCCCATATCCCATCCACTGGAGTTCATACATTCTGCCATTTGTGTTAAGGCCTATTATGTAAAGTTAGTGTCCCCAGATGTCCCTCAGTGCAAGTTCATCCACCAGGGTTTAGTCAGCCTATCTAGAGTCTCTCCCTTTAAGAAGATCAGCTCTTCCTCACCCAGCAATAATTAGCTGCCAATAATTCTTTGACTAAGATTGGGGCTTACTGTTCATTTCCACAATTCTGTGCTTGGTTTTTGTATGCTTAGGTTTTCTTGGGTCTTGTGTGTGATGACACCATTGCTGTAAGTTTGTATGAGAAGGGTCCCAGGCATCTGTAGGACCATTTCCGTATGGTCATGCACCTCCTCCCTGGCTCTTACAATCTTTCCACCCCCTCTTCCACAATGGTCCCTGAGCCCTGAGTGGGTGGACCTCAATATAAGAGTCCTGTCCAAGGACCCACATTCTGTGAACCTAAAAATTTTATAGCCACTTTTGAAAGAGATGTATCTTTGCTCTAGAAATTGTTATTGAGTATGTTAAAGCTGTAATGAAATGCACACTCTGTAGACTCTTATTCTCTATGTTTTGGCCATTTCTGGCTTTCTGTGTTCCTGACCCTCTGTTGCATGAAGGAGCTTCATTGATGGAAATTGACAGATGCATTAGCGTTCTCTTCATCTCTTGTTCTGTGTTCCATGAGTCCTAGGTATAGAGGTTGCATCTTAGATGTCCACTTAGGCTTGGGCAGTTCACAGAGAATCTTAGTGTGTGACCAGTGGTGTAACTCTGTAATAGTCTCTGTTGAAAAAGAAGCTACTTTGATGCGTAGTGACTGGGATACTTGTCTATAAATTTAAGGATCCAGATTTTACCCATAGTAAGAACGTACATTTGTCTAGGTATACCAATTAAAGTTTTATGCCATGAGAATTATCATGCAAAATGGAGTCTTTCCTATCATAGTCTACTAAAACGGTGCCGAGGGGTGGCCTGGAGAGATGGCTCAGTGGTAAAGAGCATGGGCTGCTCTTGCAGTGGACCCAGCTTTGGTTCCTAGCACTTACGTCGTGGCTAAAACCATCTGTAACTCCAGTTCCTGGGGATACAGTGCTCTCTTCTGACCTCCTCAGACATTGCACAATGCAGGTGCACTTACACACATGCAGTGTATACACTTATACACATAAAATAAAAATAAAAAATAAAATTAAAAAAATAAAATGGTACTGAGAGGCCTAAGGGTAAAACACTTAGGTCACAGATGTTTGCTTTGGGTACTATCTTCTAAGACCAGTCTGATGAAGCAGCCCTCCATAACTACTGACAATCATCAGCTGACAATGACTGTTACTTTATCTTTACATAGTAACTGCAGCCACTGGCCAATCAGAGCTTGCTAGTCATCCCTGCAGAAATTTATTTCAAAATAACATAGATTTCTTTGTCCTAATAAAGCCTAAACCTTTCTTTTGTTCTTTAGATGTACCAGCACCCACCCTGATCTATACAGATGTGCCCCAACTTACAAGTCTATTTTTCTGTTTTATTCTGCAATAGAATACTTTTCTTTGGAAATTTGGCTCTGCATTTTCTATTTTAACAATATCCAGATAAATCCTGTTATTTTGATAAGAACGGGATGCTTCTTGAAAATTTAAAAATAAAGGCTTTGCCAACCTGCCCTCCAGCTGTAGTGATCCACCCTTCCTCTGTTCCAGGTTCTAGAAAACCTATCTTCTCTGGAGTTCACATGTGCTAGTTCTAATTTCTGGAATTCCCTGGGGTGGCTGGTTCCCTGTTTTTTTTTTTTTTTTACTGCTGGAACTTTGGCTCTTCTGCCTGGATCTCTTCTGGGAATCATCTTGGTTCTGAATGGCAGCCAAGCCTGGATTCCTGTCTGCCACCAGCTACTCCCACACTGGAGTGTCTGCTCAGGAAGCCCAGCTCCTCTTGCTGAATGCCTGGCTGATATTTGGATGGCTGCACTTGTTTCCTGTCAGGCACTCCAAGTGGACCTACCACCTACGTTCTTCTGCTGGGGTGGCTAGGCGGTCCTTGCTCTCTCCTGCCCTTCCTCCTTTCCTCCCTCTTACCCATCCCCTCAAATCCCATCTTCTAGCCTTTCCCGAACTATCCATCAGCTTGGCTTCATGTTCTGCCTTTGTCAAGCCCCTTTTCTTTTCCTAAGGGATTTTAAGGGAGGAAGGAGGAAGAAGAAACTCGGACTGGGCTCATTTGGAACCTGGCTGCACTGCTCTTCTGGGATTTTATTTAAAGTGGTTTTTAAAAGTCTCTTTAAGTAGTTACTCAAGGCTCACCGGAAGCAAAACAAAACAAAACAAAAATAAAAACAAAAAAATAAAACCCCCAAATTATCTTTCCCAAAGAGTAAAAGCATCAATCCCAGCCCCAGAGCCTCCGCGCTCATCTGTTGGGTCTCAGGCAGCATGTCCCAGCTGGAAGAGCTTTGTTGAAACTTCATACCTAGCATTTCCCTGGTACCTTCTTCACCTCAGCCCTAAGTGCCCTCAGTCTAACCTCCAAACCACAGAGTATAGAGGATGGTATCTTGACTCAGTTAAACTGATTTGATTAAGGAAGAAAAAATTAACAGCAGCAGCAGCAGCAGCAGCAGCAGCAGCAGCAGCAGCAACAAATCAAAAGCTGTTAGGGTGGGAGCCAGGTATTAGTACTTTTTTAAAAAAACATAAACATGAGGCTGGAAAGATGGCTCAGGCTTAAGACACTGACTGCCCTAACAGAGGACCTTGGGTTCAATTCCTAGCACTCACATGGTAGCTTGCCCTCTTCTTACCTATGTGGGCATTGCATAACACAGGTGAGCTTACATACATGTAGACAATACACACATACATACAAAAATAAATAAAATATTAAAAAACAAAAAAATGATAAAAGCAATAGTAATAATAATAAACTGGTTCAGCATTATTAGATCTATAATACTCAGATTAGTAAGGACTTGAATGATTTCTTTATACATTTACCACTGGTCAGCTAGCTTCCTTTTTATCTGTCTTTCCTTCATAGCCCTGGTTGACCTAGAATTCACTATGTGGACCAAACTGGTCTTGAACTCGTAGAGATCCTTCTGCTTCCACCTCCTGAGTGCTGGGATTAAAGGCATGAACCATCAGGATAGGCTACTGCTCAGTCTTCTGTTGCCTATCTTAACACCAAAGTCAAGTTTAGGCCAAACCCGATTCGGTATTCAAGGTACCCATCTTTGCTTGGACCTCACTAGATGTCAGAGAAGCAAAAAAGCAGCCCTTGAACCCCAGCCACCTGCTAAATCTGTGTGTTTTAATGTCCCAAGTACATAGGAATTGCTGCTGCAGCCACAGACCAACAATTGCCCCATTAAATAACTCCTCAGACTTTGATTTAACCATTATGAAAGATGTTTTGATAAAGAACAGCTGCCGTTGTTTTCAATTAAGTATTATACACTAAACTTTGATTAAAAACTGATTTAAACATTTTAATAGCCCCTTCCCTAGAAGATGCCTAAATGCAAAAAAGAAAAATGTCACTTATTTAAATTGTTTTTCCCCCTCCTTTGTTGCTCTATTTTAGCTGGATTCCCATTAATGACTGTTTAAAACTCACACAATTTTGAATGCAGTAAATCGAGATGCAGAAATAAGATTACCATACCAGCCCTGCTGTTCTCACTCTCTTGCTACTGATACCTCATTTCATTTTATGCTTTAATTAAATTGGGCGTATTTTATGTTTCAGTTTGCTTTAAAACAACGTGCAGTGCTGGTAACTGACACTATTTCATCTCTGGTAGAAAGTGCTGAGTTGAATTAAACCCACCAATTTCGTTTCCTTTTGCATTTAATGCGTGGAAAACCAAGATAGAAATAATATGAATTGCATTTCTTATCTAAGTTTCTTTGATAGGTTTAAATAGCTAACCACCTAATAATTACTAATAAAGACTGAAATAAAATATTTACTTTTAGTGTAATTTATCTATATAAAAATATTTAGTACCATAATATACTTTTACTTAGTAATTTTTACCAAATGGCATACAACAAACAATAAACACATTATTACTATTCCATGTACAAAAAATAGATCTTCAGACAAATATTTTAACACATCTTTACTCAAGCTTTCAGATTTTACCTAAATGTGTATAGAAGCCATACTTCTATAGATTAGGGCTTGGCAAACTTTGTAAAGGGCTAGATGGTAAATAGTTTCAACTTCATGGATCATGCTATCTCTCATCTGATAGCTTGACTGTACTCTTTAGACAACTCTGCTAGTGCAATATGAAAGTTATAGATAATATGTAAATGTATATGGAATTATTCTAGTTAAACTTTACTTACATAACTGGTAGTTGGCCATGTTTGATTCATAGGCTGTGTTGAAATAATACAAGCAGTAGGTAATGTTTACAGCTGAGAAGAATCAACAGGCCAAGCTATAAACTAGGGGCCTAAATATATGTTTGCTTATGTATATCTATCGGCATCTGTATCTGTATATCTATATGTAATTTTGTTTGTCTTGCAATGAATGGCTCATTTTAGCTTCATCTTCTAATTCCCATGCTGGGATTTTTATACCACTTCTTGTATTTTAAAGTAGAGACCTAAGCTCATCAATATTTCCATAAGTGTTAAGTTGTCAAATAATTGTCCTAATTAAAACTTACTTTTTCCTTTTCCATGGTGGTTCAGCCTGTAATTGCAACCCACTTATCTTACACACCAACTTAGCCTAAGTCAAGTCAGACTTGATACACTCTGTTTCATACCACTGAGCTTTCTGTTCAGTTCCCGGGTTGGGTGGGAGTAGGGCCATGTCCAGTCAGAAACCCAAGAAGTGTTTGCTTAGTGGGATTTAGAAACTGGATGCTATTATTTTCTTAATAAAAAATTGGAAAGCGATTTCTTCTTGTCTTTTGTACATGATGATGTTTTTTCCTCACATACAAATGGCCTTGAAAAATGTGACCTGTGTCTGGTCCACATTCTTGTGATGTTTTCACAGTGTGTTTGCCACCCATAGCTTTCTGCAGACACGACATTCTTTTTGTTTTTTTAAATTATTTATTTAATAACCACATACTAAGAAGAAACATTTCATTACAACAGCATTGACATATTCAATAACAATTTTCTGAGCTAAGATGCATCTTTTTCAGAATTGGCTATAAATTTTTAGGTTTACAGTTGAATTATTACAGTTATACAATATTGTACTCAGTATAAACCCTATAAGACATAAAATTAAATGAGGTTTTAACCTTTAAAAAAGATCTCCATTTCATTATTAAAATACACAGTTTCGTACAGAAAAATTCATTTTCAATGCTGT
>NW_008338715.1:9014222-9018212 GCF_000622305.1 Nannospalax galili | reverse complement strand
ACAAGAGTACATCTCTTTTACAAGTGGGTGCAAGTTTCTAGGTTCACAGTTGAATTAATACAGTTATCTATTATTGAAATCAGTATAAGCCCTGTAAGACATAAAATTGGATGAGTTTTTAACCTTTAAAAAAGATCTCCATTTCATTTTATATTATATTGTTCCTTGCAGAAAGACTCATTGTTTTTACTACTAACACTGAGATGTTGGTGCTCGCATCTCTAATCTGTATGCATCTGATTATTACTAGTCATAATTGTTTGCACTTGGATCCTTGGCACCTGTGTATGTCTATAAAGTCATTGGGTAGATTTCAATGGCATTGTTTATTACCTCTACTAATTAGCACGACGTAAAATTCCATGCTTCCTCCTCAAATATAATACATTTTTAAAAAATTTGTTGATTTGTGTGTGTGTGTGTGTGTGTATCACATAGAACATCCCAAACCATCTCATTTGACGATACACCCACTTCCCAGATGGCACCCTCCCATAGCCTCCCTTCCCCCACTAGAGCCCTTATACTCTGATATCCCTGCTACTGTCTGCTGTGTTGTTGGCACCCCCAGCCATTCCCCACTACTTGCCCTTCTGGTGAATCTAGTCAGCCTATCTAGAGCTTGTTTTAGGAGGGTCAGCTGTTCCTCATCTAGCAGTAATCAGTTGTCAATATTCCTTTAGATAAGATTGGGGTCTGCTGTTCATTTTCCCAATTCTATGCTGGGTTATTATCTAGGAGTCCTTTGGGCCTCCCTGGCCAACAGCTCAAAAGAGGTATCTCCATCTGGCATTGTTGCTTGTTATGTAGCCTTTAGCTATGCCTATGGACTCTTAAGAAATTACATTGGCCCCTTTAATCTTTGGTTATACTTTCCTTTGGGGTGTTTAAGGCCATACAGTTGGCCCAGATAAAGCAATTTATTTTTACTCTTAAGGTCGTTTAAGGATCTGTTCCTCAGGGGTCACATGGGCTTGAGAGGAGCCCCCTGGCTCCTTTCTTTTACCAGTTCCACCTATGTGAAGATAAGTTCACTTATTTTTACACTTAAGGTTATTTGAGGATCTGCACCTCAGGGGTCACATGGGCTTGGGAGGAGTTCCTGGCCCCTTTCTTTTACCAGTTGCATCTATGTGAAGTTAAGTCAAAGGTACTGTTTAAACATGTCAGGCTTCACTTGGCATGAATGAGATGATTCCTCTGTGTTGACCTTCCTCTTTGTAGACTGGACACTAGTTCAAGTCCATCTGGTGGGGTCTCCTTGGCCTCCTTGATTAAGAGGACAGGTGACTCACCACAATTACAGGACATTTTGAGAGATGCTCATAGTCCCCTGGAACTAGTCTGTTGCTGACACCAGTAAGCTCGTTTATTGTGCCATTAGGGCTTTCTTTTATACCCCCGCCTGATCCTCATTGGTTCATTCGGTTATGTGTCTCCTCTTCATTGGTGCGGCTCGCTGTCCTCTGTTTGCGTCATTTGATGTTGTACTTTATGGCAGGTTTTAGGTTAGCCTGAATAATGGAACTATTTACTGGCCCATTTCCACACATATCCATCCTTTTTATTTTATTTTAGACAGCCCAGTGGGAGCCAGGATGCCTTGTCCCGACCTTGTTGGCTCCAGCATTTTGGACTGTGCCTGTCTTAGGCTGGCCTGCTCAGTAGGTCCTTATCCGTCATTGACTACCAGCCCTCGAAGGAGCATCACCACGGTGGGTCTGTCAGAATATCAGGGTGCTTTTTAGGCTTTTGAAACCTCTGCTATCCATGCTTGCAGAACCACCTTTGGTGGAGCATGATCTTTATTTATAATTGCCAATAGAACCCGTGCCATTGTTTTATTAGTTTCCCATTGTTGTTGCACCTGCTTAAGGAGACATCTCAAAAGGACAAGAATGATTATTATCACTAATCCCATGGCTAAATAAGGTACAATCCTGGAGGGATCAAAAAGATTTTTTATATGGTTCCATACCTCCATAATAAATGAAGTGTCCAAATCTAGAGGGTTGACCTGGGTGTAATTAAGGGTGGTTATTTGTTGGGTCATGGTCACTGAAAGATTAAGGAATTCTTGTGACCAGAGCCCCTTAATTTGCTGTGAGAGCTATACTCTAGCTTGAGTCAAATTGCTTACTTTATATGGTGTTAGGCATAGATTACTATATCTTGGATCACAATTTGCAGAGAGAAGCATATATATTGTTTGGATCTCTTCACCTAAGAGGTCGATTTGTTGTTGTGGATTTTGAACAGCCGAATAAAAGTAGGCATTGATAAGTGTTTGGGTATGGAAAACCTAGGCAGATGCCTTAACCGCATCATTTAAGGCTGTAGCTGTTTGTACCGTGTGTGTTATAGCCACAGCAGATGCTGCCCCTGCGGCCACAGCTCCAGTAATAGCGAGAGCAATTGCCCCTGAGATCCCAAAGTCTCTTTTTTGTCTATTTGTTGGTCCTTGCAATGTGAGGGGAAACCGCCCATTTCAAGGGGGTGGGATTTGTGGAGGAATTAAAGGCAAATGAAGTGAAAGGAAATTCTCCACAGAAATAGAAGGCTAAGAAAACGACAACTAAGGTGCAGATGAAGCACAGTAGGACAGTTAACCACTCAGAATAGAAGTGAGAGGACCTAGAGGAGTGTTTAGGACCAAGATGTCTTGTGCTTAGTGGGGAACTTCCATGGTTCGTTAGGCCATATGCCCACAAGGTGTCTCCGGACTCCAGGTGTCTATCCGGAGTACACCTGTTCGTTCTGTCTACTGGGTGGTCAGCCCTTATATGGAACCAAGTACAGGGGGTATGTACCTAGGGAAAGGTGAAAATGGGGTAGGAGCAGGGAGGAGATCGAGAGAGAAAACGCATCTCACGGCTTACTACCCGTGGTCCTCAAAGGGAAAGGGGCCTACTCACTGAATAAACAGCCGAAGGGGGCCAGTCTTGGCTGACAGAGGAAGCGAGTGGGTCAGGTAGCCACATTGGGCTCCAGTTGTTGCTGTCTGTTGTGGCTCTAGACCTCTGTCCCCCGGGGCAGGGGGAAAGTAGGCGCGAGATCAATGACACACATCTCGGGAGATGCTAGTCATCAGCAAGATGCCAGCAAGCTCGTTTATTGTGCCATTAGGACTTTCTCCTATACCCACCCCTCGCCTGATCCTCATTGGTTCATTTGGCTATGTGCCTCCTGTTCATTGGTGCGCCTGCTGTCCTCTGTTTGCGTCATTTGATGTTGTGCTTTATGGCAGGTTTTAGGTTAGCCTGAATAACGGAAGTATTTACTGGCCCATTTCCCCACACTAGTCGACCTAGGAGGGCAAGGAGCAAAAACTGTCCTTTATGTCCCTCTGACCAAATTATTATAGGTCTCAAAGTATGTCTGTTAAACAGCCAAGAAAGTTAGTTCCACCAGTCTGGTAATTTTAATTACTGTGTTTCATGTAGCTAAATCTTGGGCAAAGACCAATTGTTTTCAGATAAACCTTACCTAGACATATATTTCTTGATTTGCTGTGTACAATTTGTCAGTAGGTTGTAGGAGTAATATGGTTCCCTCTGGTTTTCAAATCTAGCTAGGCATTATTTATTTCTCACATTGTCTCACCCCTCTATCATGGTTTTCCCACTTAAGGTGCCCCCATTTTCCCCCTTTCTCCTTTAATAATACCCTTCTCCTACGGTCCTACCTCTCTTGAGCCCCTTCTTTCCCTTTAACTCCTAAGTTCCATGTATACCCTTCCATTCCCCCTCCCTTAAACTAACCCAATTTTTATCTATCTCTCCCTTATTAAGGCCTGTTCCCTACTGTTCTTCTCTTTCAGGTTCTTTCTTTTCCTTTACCTCCGTGTTTCCTTTCCATTATCCTGGTTCCTGTAGTTATGTCTGGTTACACACTTATTTATCAGAGTCTGGTTCTAGGATATGAGGGAGAACATATCTCGATTTTTTTTTTCTGAGTCTGTGTTACTTCACTTAGTACAACAGTTTCTAG